>NW_028227694.1:0-90639 GCF_978045245.1 Mus caroli | reverse complement strand
AATGCGGGTTTTTCCAATAAATTCTAAGTTTTCAGTGCAACTCACTCATATACAATGTAACTACACTGTGCGTTTCGGTCTAATGCGGGTTTTTCAGTAAATTCTAGTTTTTCAGTGCAACTCACTCATTATACAATGTACTACACTGTGCGTTTCGTCTAATGCGGGTTTTTCTGTAAATTCTAAGTTTTTAGTGCAACTCACTCATATACTATGTACTACACTGTTACATTTCGTCTAATGCGGGTTTTTCAGTAAATTCTAAGTTTTTCAGTGCAACTCACTCATATACAATGTACTACACTGTGCATTTCGTCTAATGCGGGTTTTTCAGTAAATTCTAAGTTTTTCAGTGCAACTCACTCATATACAATGTACTACACTGTGCATTTCGTCTAATGCGGGTTTTTACAGTAAATTCTAAGTTTTTCAGTGCAACTCACTCATATACAATGTACTACACTGGTGCATTTCGTCTAATGCGGGTTTGTCAGTAAATTCTAAGTTTTTCAGTGCAACTCACTCATATACAATGTACTACACTGTGCATTTCGTCTAATGCGGGTTTTTCAGTAAATTCTAAGTTTTTCAGTGCAACTCACTCATATACAATGTACTACACTGTGCATTTCGTCTAATGCGGGTTTTTCAGTAAATTCTAAGTTTTTTCAGTGCAACTCACTCATATACAATGTACTACACTGTGCATTTGTCTAATGCGGGTTTTTCAGTAAATTCTAAGTTTTTCAGTGCAACTCAATCATATACAATGTACTACACTGTAGCATTTCGTCTAATGCGGGTTTTTCAGTAAATTCTAAGTTTTTCAGTGCAAACTCACTCCATATACAATGTACTACACTGTGCATTTCGTCTAATGCGGGTTTTTCAGTAAATTCTAAGTTTTTCAGTGCAACTCACTCATATACAATGTACTACACTGTGCATTTCGTCTAATGCGGGTTTTCAATAAATTCTAAGTTTTTCAGTGCAACTCACTCATATACAATGTACTACACTGTGCATTTCGTCTAATGCGGGTTTTTCAGTAAATTCTAAGTTTTTCAGTGCAAACTCACTCATATAAAATGTACTACACTGTGCATTTCGTCTAATGCGGGTTTTTTCAGTAAATTCTAAGTTTTTCAGTGCAACTCACTCATATACTATGTACTACACTGTACATTTTCGTCTAATGCGGGTTTTTCAGTAAATTCTAAGTTTTTCAGTGCAACTCACTCATATACAATGTACTACACTGTGCATTTCGTCTAATGCGGGTTTTTCAGTAAATTCTAAGTTTTTCAGTGCAACTCACTCATATACAATGTACTACACTGTGCATTTCGTCTAATGCGGGTTTTTCAGTAAATTCTAAGTTTTTCAGTGCAATTCACTCATATACAATGTACTACACTGTGCATTTCGTCTAATGCGGGTTTTTCAGTAAATTCTAAGTTTTTCAGTGCAACTCACTCATATACAATGTACTACACTGTGCATTTCGTCTAATGCGGGGTTTTTCAGTAAATTCTAAGTTTTTCAGTGCAACTCACTCATATACTATGTAGTACACTGTGCATTTCGTCTAATGCGGGTTTTTCAGTAAATTCTAAGTTTTTCAGTGCAACTCACTCATATACAATGTACTACACTGTGCATTTCGTCTAATGCGGGTTTTTCAGTAAATTCTAAGTTTTTCAGTGCAACTCACTCATATACAATGTACTACACTGTGCATTTTGTCTAATGCGGGTTTTTCAGTAAATTCTAAGTTTTTCAGTGCAACTCATTCATATACAATGTACTACACTGTAGCATTTCGTCTAATGCGGGTTTTTTCAGTAAATTCTAAGTTTTCAGTGCAACTCACTCATATACAATGTACTACACTGTGCATTTCGTCTAATGCGGGTTTTTCAGTAAATTCTAAGTTTTTCAGTGCAACTCACTCATATACAATGTACTACACTGTGCATTTCGTCTAATGCGGGTTTTTCAGTAAATTCTAAGTTTTTCAGTGCAACTCACTCATATACAATGTACAACACTGTGCATTTCATCTAATGCGGGTTTTTTTAGTAAATTCTAAGTTTTTCAGTGCAACTCACTCATATACAATGTACTACACTGTGCATTTCGTCTAATGCGGGTTTTTCAGTAAATTCTAAGTTTTTCAGTGCAACTCACTCATATACAATGTACTACACTGTGCATTTCGACTAATGCGGGTTTTTCAGTAAATTCTAAGTTTTTCAGTGCAACTCACTCATATACAATGTACTACACTGTGCATTTCGTCTAATGCGGGTTTTTCAATAAATTCTAAGTTTTTCAGTGCAACTCACTCATATACAATGTACTACACTGTGCGTTTCGTCTAATGCGGGTTTTTCAGTAAATTCTAAGTTTTTCAGTGCAACTCACTCATATACAATGTACTACACTGTGCGTTTCGTCTAATGCGGGTTTTTCTGTAAATTCTAAGTTTTTTAGTGCAACTCACTCATATACTATGTACTACACTGTACATTTCGTCTAATGCGGGTTTTTCAGTAAATTCTAAGTTTTTCAGTGCAACTCACTCATATACAATGTACTACACTGTGCATTTCGTCTAATGCGGGTTTTTCAGTAAATTCTAGTTTTTCAGTGCAACTCACTCATATACAATGTACTACACTGTGCATTTCGTCTAATGCGGTTTTTACAGTAAATTCTAAGTTTTTCAGTGCAACTCACTCATATACAATGTACTACACTGTGCATTTCGTCTAATGCGGGTTTGTCAGTAAATTCTAAGTTTTTCAGTGCAACTCACTCATATACAATGTACTACACTGTGCATTTCGTCTAATGCGGGTTTTTCAGTAAATTCTAAGTTTTTCAGTGCAACTCACTCATATACAATGTACTACACTGTGCATTTCGTCTAATGCGGGTTTTTTCAGTAAATTCTAAGTTTTTCAGTGCAACTCACTCATATACAATGTACTACACTGTGCATTTTGTCTAATGCGGGTTTTTCAGTAAATTCTAAGTTTTTTCAGTGCAACTCATTCATATACAATGTACTACACTGTAGCATTTCGTCTAATGCGGGGTTTTTCAGTAAATTCTAAGTTTTTCAGGTGCAACTCACTCATATACAATGTACTACACTGTGCATTTCGTCTAATGCGGGTTTTTCAGTAAATTCTAAGTTTTTCAGTGCAACTCACTCATATACAATGTACTACACTGTGCATTTCGTCTAATGCGGGTTTTTCAATAAATTCTAAGTTTTTCAGTGCAACTCACTCATATACAATGTACTACACTGTGCATTTCGTCTAATGCGGGTTTTTCAGTAAATTCTAAGTTTTTCAGTGCAACTCACTCATATAAAATGTACTACACTGTGCATTTCGTCTAATGCGGGTTTTTTCAGTAAATTCTAAGTTTTTCAGTGCAACTCACTCATATACTATGTACTACACTGTACATTTCGTCTAATGCGGGTTTTTCAGTAAATTCTAAGTTTTTCAGTGCAACTCACTCATATACAATGTACTACACTGTGCATTTCGTCTAATGCGGGTTTTTTCAGTAAATTCTAAGTTTTTCAGTGCAACTCACTCATATACAATGTACTACACTGTGCATTTCGTCTAATGCGGGTTTTACAGTAAATTCTAAGTTTTCAGTGCAACTCACTCATATACAATGTACTACACTGTGCATTTCGTCTAATGCGGGTTTTTCAGTAAATTCTAAGGTTTTCAGTGCAACTCACTCATATACAATGTACTACACTGTGCATTTCGTCTAATGCCGGTTTTTCAGTAAATTCTAAGTTTTTCAGTGCAACTCACTCATATACAATGTACTACACTGTGCATTTCGTCTAATGCGGGTTTTTCAGTAAATTCTAAGTTTTTCAGTGCAACTCACTCATATACAATGTACTACACTGTGCATTTCATCTAATGCGGGTTTTTCAGTAAATTCTAAGTTTTTCAGTGCAACTCACTCATATACTATGTACTACACTGTGCATTTCGTCAAATGCGGGTTTTTCAGTAAATTCTAAGTTTTTCAGTGCAACTCACTCATATACAATGTACTACACTGTGCATTTCGTCTAATGCGGGTTTTTCAGTAAATTCTAAGTTTTTCAGTGCAACTCACTCATATACAATGTACTACACTGTGCATTTCGTCTAATGCGGGTTTTTCAGTAAATTCTAAGTTTTTCAGTGCAACTCACTCATATACAATGTACTACACTGTGCATTTCGTCTAATGCGGGTTTTTCAGTAAATTCTAAGTTTTTCAGTGCAACTCACTCATATACAATGTACTACACTGTGCATTTCGTCTAATGCGGGTTTTTCAGTAAATTCTAAGTTTTTCAGTGCAACTCACTCATATACAATGTACTACACTGTGCATTTCGTCTAATGCGGGTTTTTCAGTAAATTCTAAGTTTTTCAGTGCAACTCACTCATATACAATGTACTACACTGTGCATTTCGTCTAATGCGGGTTTTTCAGTAAATTCTAAGTTTTTCAGTGCAACTCACTCATATACTATGTACTACACTGTGCATTTCGTTCTAATGCGGGTTTTTCAGTAATTTCTAAGTTTTTCAGTGCAACTCACTCATATACAATGTACTACACTGTGCATTTCGTTTAATGCGGGTTTTTCAGTAAATTCTAAGTTTTTCAGTGCAACTCACTCATATACAATGTACTACACTGTGCATTTCGTCTAATGCGGGTTTTTCAGTAAATTCTAAGTTTTTCAGTGCAACTCACTCATATACAATGTACTAAACTGTGCATTTCGTCTAATGCGGGTTTTCAGTAAATTCTAAGTTTTTCAGTGCAACTCACTCATATACAATGTACTACACTGTGCATTTCGTCTAATGCGGGTTTTTCAGTAAATTCTAACTTTTTCAGTGCAACTCACTCATATACAATGTACTACACTGTGCATTTCGTCTAATGCGGGTTTTTCAGTAAATTCTAACTTTTTCAGTGCAACTCACTCATATACAATGTACTACACTGTGCATTTCGTCTAATGCGGGTTTTCAGTAAATTCTAAGTTTTTCAGTGCAACTCACTCATATACAATGTACTACACTGTGCATATCGTCTAATGCAGGTTTTTCAGTAAATTCTAAGTTTTTCAGTGCAACTCACTCATATACAATGTACTACACTGTGCATTTCGTCTAATGCGAGTTTTTCAGTAAATTCTAAGTTTTTCAGTGCAACTCACTCATATACAATGTACTACACTGTGCATTTCCGTCTAATGCGGGTTTTTCAGTAAATTCTAAGTTTTTCAGTGCAACTCACTCATATACTATGTACTACACTGTGCATTTCGTCTAATGCGGGTTTTTCAGTAAATCTAAGTTTTTCAGTGCAACTCACTCATATACAATGTACTACACTGTGCATTTCGTCTAATGCGGGTTTTTCAGTAAATTCTAAGTTTTTCAGTGCAACTCACTCATATACTATGTACTACACTGTGCATTTCGTCTAATGCGGGTTTTTCAGTAAATTCTAAGTTTTTCAGTGCAACTCACTCATATACAATGTACTACACTGTGCATTTCGTCTAATGCGGGTTTTTCAGTAAATTCTAAGTTTTTCAGTGCAACTCACTCATATACAATGTACTACACTGTGCATTTCGTCTAATGCGGGTTTTTCAGTAAATTCTAAGTTTTTCAGTGCAACTCACTCATATACAATGTACTACACTGTGCATTTCGTCTAATGCGGGTTTTTCAGTAAATTCTAAGTTTTTCAGTGCAACTCACTCATATACAATGTACTACACTGTGCATTTCGTCTAATGCGGGTTTTTCAGTAAATTCTAAGTTTTTCAGTGCAACTCACTCATATACAATGTACTACACTGTGCATTTCGTCTAATGCGGGTTTTTCAGTAAATTCTAAGTTTTTCAGTGCAACTCACTCATATACAATGTACTACACTGTGCATTTCGTCTAATGCGGGTTTTTCAGTAAATTCTAAGTTTTTCAGTGCAACTCACTCATATACAATGTACTACACTGTGCATTTCGTCTAATGCGGGTTTTTCAGTAAATTCTAAGTTTTTCAGTGCAACTCACTCATATACAATGTACTACACTGTGCATTTCGTCTAATGCGGGTTTTCAGTAAATTCTAAGTTTTTCAGTGCAACTCACTCATATACAATGTACTACACTGTGCATTTCGTCTAATGCGGGTTTTTCAGTAAATTCTAAGTTTTTCAGTGCAACTCACTCATATACAATGTACTACACTGTGCATTTCGTCTAATGCGGGTTTTTCAGTAAATTCTAACTTTTTCAGTGCAACTCACTCATATACAATGTACTACACTGTGCATTTCGTCTAATGCGGGTTTTTCAGTAAATTCTAAGTTTTTCAGTGCAACTCACTCATATACAATGTACTACACTGTGCATTTCGTCTAATGCGGGTTTTTCAGTAAATTCTAAGTTTTTCAGTGCAACTCACTCATATACAATGTACTACACTGTGCATTTCGTCTAATGCGGTTTTTCAGTAAATTCTAAGTTTTTCAGTGCAACTCACTCATATACAATGTACTACACTGTGCATTTCGTCTAATGCGGGTTTTTCAGTAAATTCTAAGTTTTTCAGTGCAACTCACTCATATACAATGTACTACACTGTGCATTTCGTCTAATGCGGGTTTTTCAGTAAATTCTAAGTTTTTCAGTGCAACTCACTCATATACAATGTACTACACTGTGCATTTCGTCTAATGCGGGTTTTTCAGTAAATTCTAAGTTTTTCAGTGCAACTCACTCATATACAATGTACTACACTGTGCATTTCGTCTAATGCGGGTTTTTCAGTAAATTCTAAGTTTTTCAGTGCAACTCACTCATATACAATGTACTACACTGTGGATTTCGTCTAATGCGGGTTTTTCAGTAAATTCTAAGTTTTTCAGTGCAACTCACTCATATACAATGTACTACACTGTGGATTTCGTCTAATGCGGTTTTTACAGTAAATTCTAAGTTTTTCAGTGCAACTCACTCATATACAATGTACTACACTGTGCATTTCGTCTAATGCGGTTTTTACAGTAAATTCTAAGTTTTTCAGTGCAACTCACTCATATACAATGTACTACACTGTGCATTTCGTCTAATGCGGGTTTTTCAGTAAATTCTAAGTTTTTCAGTGCAACTCACTCATATACAATGTACTACACTGTGCATTTCGTCTAATGCGGGTTTTTCAGTAAATTCTAAGTTTTTCAGTGCAACTCACTCATATACAATGTACTACACTGTGCATTTCGTCTAATGCGGGTTTTTCAGTAAATTCTAAGTTTTTCAGTGCAACTCACTCATATACAATGTACTACACTGTGCATTTCGTCTAATGCGGGTTTTTCAGTAAATTCTAAGTTTTTCAGTGCAACTCACTCATATACAATGTACTACACTGTGGATTTCGTCTAATGCGGGTTTTTAGTAAATTCTAAGTTTTTCAGTGCAACTCACTCATATACAATGTACTACACTGTACATTTCGTCTAATGCGGGTTTTTCAGTAAATTCTAAGTTTTTCAGTGCAACTCACTCATATACAATGTACTACACTGTGCATTTCGTCTAATGCGGGTTTTTTCAGTAAATTCTAAGTTTTTCAGTGCAACTCACTCATATACAATGTACTACACTGTGCATTTCGTCTAATGCGGGTTTTTCAGTAAATTCTAAGTTTTTCAGTGCAACTCACTCATATACAATGTACTACACTGTGCATTTCGTCTAATGCGGGTTTTTCAGTAAATTCTAAGTTTTTCAGTGCAACTCACTCATATACAAAGTACTACACTGTGCATTTCGTCTAATGCGGGTTTTTCAGTAAATTCTAAGTTTTTCAGTGCAACTCACTCATATACAATGTACTACACTGTGCATTTCGTCTAATGCGGGTTTTTCAGTAAATTCTAAGTTTTTCAGTGCAACTCACTCATATACAATGTACTACACTGTGCATTTCGTCTAATTTGGGTTTTTCAGTAAATTCTAAGTTTTTCAGTGCAACTCACTCATATACAATGTACTACACTGTGGATTTTGTCTAATGCGGGTTTTCAGTAAATTCTAAGTTTTTCAGTGCAACTCACTCATATACAATGTACTACACTGTGCATTTCGTTTAATGCGGGTTTTTCAGTAAATTCTAAGTTTTTCAGTGCAACTCACTCATATACAATGTACTACACTGTGCATTTCGTCTAATGCGGGTTTTTCAGTAAATTCTAAGTTTTTCAGTGCAACTCACTCATATACAATGTACTACACTGTGCATTTCGTCTAATGCGGGTTTTTCAGTAAATTCTAAGTTTTTCAGTGCAACTCACTCATATACGATGTACTACACTGTGCATTTCGTCTAATGCGGGTTTTTCAGTAAATTCTAAGTTTTTCAGTGCAACTCACCCATATACTATGTACTACACTGTGCATTTTGTCTAATGCGGGTTTTTCAGTAAATTCTAAGTTTTTCAGTGCAACTCACTCATATACTATGTACTACACTGTGCATTTCGTCTAATGCGGGTTTTTCAGTAAATTCTAAGTTTTTCAGTGCAACTCACTCATATACAATGTACTACACTGTGCATTTCGTCTAATGCGGGTTTTTCAGTAAATTCTAAGTTTTTCAGTGCAACTCACTCATATACAATGTACTACACTGTGCATTTCGTCTAATGCGGGTTTTTCAGTAAATTCTAAGTTTTTCAGTGCAACTCAATCATATACAATGTACTACACTGTGCATTTCGTCTAATGCGGGTTTTTCAGTAAATTCTAAGTTTTTCAGTGCAACTCACTCATATACTATGTACTACACTGTGCATTTCGTCTAATGCGGGTTTTTCAGTAAATTCTAAGTTTTTCAGTGCAACTCACTCATATACAATGTACTACACTGTGCATTTCGTCTAATGCGGGTTTTTCAGTAAATTCTAAGTTTTTCAGTGCAACTCACTCATATACAATGTACTACACTGTGCATTTCGTCTAATGCGGGTTTTTCAGTAAATTCTAAGTTTTTCAGTGCAACTCACTCATATACAATGTACTACACTGTGCATTTCGTCTAATGCGGGTTTTTCAGTAAATTCTAAGTTTTTCAGTGCAACTCACTCATATACAATGTACTACACTGTGCATTTCGTCTAATGCGGGTTTTTCAGTAAATTCTAAGTTTTTCAGTGCAACTCACTCATATACAATGTACTACACTGTGGATTTCGTCTAATGCGGGTTTTTAGTAAATTCTAAGTTTTTCAGTGCAACTCACTCATATACAATGTACTACACTGTACATTTCGTCTAATGCGGGTTTTTCAGTAAATTCTAAGTTTTTCAGTGCAACTCACTCATATACAATGTACTACACTGTGCATTTCGTCTAATGCGGGTTTTTCAGTAAATTCTAAGTTTTTCAGTGCAACTCACTCATATACAATGTACTACACTGTGCATTTCGTCTAATGCGGGTTTTTCAGTAAATTCTAAGTTTTTCAGTGCAACTCACTCATATACAATGTACTACACTGTGCATTTCGTCTAATGCGGGTTTTTCAGTAAATTCTAAGTTTTTCAGTGCAACTCACTCATATACAAAGTACTACACTGTGCATTTCGTCTAATGCGGGTTTTTCAGTAAATTCTAAGTTTTTCAGTGCAACCTCACTCATATACAATGTACTACACTGTGCATTTCGTCTAATGCGGGTTTTTCAGTAAATTCTAAGTTTTTCAGTGCAACTCACTCATATACAATGTACTACACTGTGCATTTCGTCTAATTTGGGTTTTTCAGTAAATTCTAAGTTTTTCAGTGCAACTCACTCATATACAATGTACTACACTGTGGATTTTGTCTAATGCGGGTTTTCAGTAAATTCTAAGTTTTTCAGTGCAACTCACTCATATACAATGTACTACACTGTGCATTTCGTTTAATGCGGGTTTTTCAGTAAATTCTAAGTTTTTCAGTGCAACTCACTCATATACAATGTACTACACTGTGCATTTCGTCTAATGCGGGTTTTTCAGTAAATTCTAAGTTTTTCAGTGCAACTCACTCATATACAATGTACTACACTGTGCATTTCGTCTAATGCGGGTTTTTCAGTAAATTCTAAGTTTTTCAGTGCAACTCACTCATATACGATGTACTACACTGTGCATTTCGTCTAATGCGGGTTTTTCAGTAAATTCTAAGTTTTTCAGTGCAACTCACCCATATACTATGTACTACACTGTGCATTTTGTCTAATGCGGGTTTTTCAGTAAATTCTAAGTTTTTCAGTGCAACTCACTCATATACTATGTACTACACTGTGCATTTCGTCTAATGCGGGTTTTTCAGTAAATTCTAAGTTTTTCAGTGCAACTCACTCATATACAATGTACTACACTGTGCATTTCGTCTAATGCGGGTTTTTCAGTAAATTCTAAGTTTTTCAGTGCAACTCACTCATATACAATGTACTACACTGTGCATTTCGTCTAATGCGGGTTTTTCAGTAAATTCTAAGTTTTTCAGTGCAACTCAATCATATACAATGTACTACACTGTGCATTTCGTCTAATGCGGGTTTTTCAGTAAATTCTAAGTTTTTCAGTGCAACTCACTCATATACTATGTACTACACTGTGCATTTCGTCTAATGCGGGTTTTTCAGTAAATTCTAAGTTTTTCAGTGCAACTCACTCATATACAATGTACTACACTGTGCATTTCGTCTAATGCGGGTTTTTCAGTAAATTCTAAGTTTTTCAGTGCAATTCACTCATATACAATGTACTACACTGTGCATTTCGTCTAATGCGGGTTTTTCAGTAAATTCTAAGTTTTTCAGTGCAACTCACTCATATACAATGTACTACACTGTGCATTTCGTCTAATGCGGGTTTTTCAGTAAATTCTAAGTTTTTCAGTGCAACTCACTCATATACAATGTACTACACTGTGGATTTCGTCTAATGCGGGTTTTTAGTAAATTCTAAGTTTTTCAGTGCAACTCACTCATATACAATGTACTACACTGTGCATTTCGTTTAATGCGGGTTTTTCAGTAAATTCTAAGTTTTTCAGTGCAACTCACTCATATACAATGTACTACACTGTGCATTTCGTCTAATGCGGGTTTTTCAGTAAATTCTAAGTTTTTCAGTGCAACTCACTCATATACGATGTACTACACTGTGCATTTCGTCTAATGCGGGTTTTTCAGTAAATTCTAAGTTTTTCAGTGCAACTCACCCATATACTATGTACTACACTGTGCATTTCGTCTAATGCGGGTTTTTCAGTAAATTATAAGTTTTTCAGTGCAACTCACTCATATACTATGTACTACACTGTGCATTTCGTCTAATGCGGGTTTTTCAGTAAATTCTAAGTTTTTCAGTGCAACTCACTCATATACAATGTACTACACTGTGCATTTCGTCTAATGCGGGTTTTTCAGTAAATTCTAAGTTTTTCAGTGCAACTCAATCATATACAATGTACTACACTGTGCATTTCGTCTAATGCGGGTTTTTCAGTAAATTCTAAGTTTTTCAGTGCAACTCACTCATATACTATGTACTACACTGTGCATTTCGTCTAATGCGGGTTTTTCAGTAAATTCTAAGTTTTTCAGTGCAACTCACTCATATACAATGTACTACACTGTGCATTTCGTCTAATGCGGGTTTTTCAGTAAATTCTAAGTTTTTCAGTGCAATTCACTCATATACAATGTACTACACTGTGCATTTCGTCTAATGCGGGTTTTTCAGTAAATTCTAAGTTTTTCAGTGCAACTCACTCATATACAATGTACTACACTGTGCATTTCGTCTAATGCGGGTTTTTCAGTAAATTCTAAGTTTTTCAGTGCAACTCACTCATATACAATGTACTACACTGTGGATTTCGTCTAATGCGGGTTTTTAGTAAATTCTAAGTTTTTCAGTGCAACTCACTCATATACAATGTACTACACTGTGCATTTCGTTTAATGCGGGTTTTTCAGTAAATTCTAAGTTTTTCAGTGCAACTCACTCATATACAATGTACTACACTGTGCATTTCGTCTAATGCGGGTTTTTCAGTAAATTCTAAGTTTTTCAGTGCAACTCACTCATATACGATGTACTACACTGTGCATTTCGTCTAATGCGGGTTTTTCAGTAAATTCTAAGTTTTTCAGTGCAACTCACCCATATACTATGTACTACACTGTGCATTTTGTCTAATGCGGGTTTTTCAGTAAATTCTAAGTTTTTCAGTGCAACTCACTCATATACTATGTACTACACTGTGCATTTCGTCTAATGCGGGTTTTTCAGTAAATTCTAAGTTTTTCAGTGCAACTCACTCATATACAATGTACTACACTGTGCATTTCGTCTAATGCGGGTTTTTCAGTAAATTCTAAGTTTTTCAGTGCAACTCAATCATATACAATGTACTACACTGTGCATTTCGTCTAATGCGGGTTTTTCAGTAAATTCTAAGTTTTTCAGTGCAACTCACTCATATACAATGTACTACACTGTGCATTTCGTCTAATGCGGGTTTTTCAGTAAATTCTAAGTTTTTCAGTGCAATTCACTCATATACAATGTACTACACTGTGCATTTCGTCTAATGCGGGTTTTTCAGTAAATTCTAAGTTTTTCAGTGCAACTCACTCATATACAATGTACTACACTGTGCATTTCGTCTAATGCGGGTTTTTCAGTAAATTCTAAGTTTTTCAGTGCAACTCACTCATATACTATGTAGTACACTGTGCATTTCGTCTAATGCGGATTTTTCAGTAAATTCTAAGTTTTTCAGTGCAACTCACTCATATACAATGTACTACACTGTGCATTTCGTCTAATGCGGGTTTTTCAGTAAATTCTAAGTTTTTCAGTGCAACTCACTCATATACAATGTACTACACTGTGCATTTTGTCTAATGCGGGTTTTTCAGTAAATTCTAAGTTTTTCAGTGCAACTCATTCATATACAATGTACTACACTGTAGCATTTCGTCTAATGCGGGTTTTTCAGTAAATTCTAAGTTTTTCAGTGCAACTCACTCATATACAATGTACTACACTGTGCATTTCGTCTAATGCGGGTTTTTCAATAAATTCTAAGTTTTTCAGTGCAACTCACTCATATACAATGTACTACACTGTGCGTTTCGTCTAATGCGGGTTTTTCAGTAAATTCTAAGTTTTTCAGTGCAACTCACTCATATACAATGTACTACACTGTGCGTTTCGTCTAATGCGGGTTTTTCTGTAAATTCTAAGTTTTTTAGTGCAACTCACTCATATACTATGTACTACACTGTACATTTCGTCTAATGCGGGTTTTTCAGTAAATTCTAAGTTTTTCAGTGCAACTCACTCATATACAATGTACTACACTGTGCATTTCGTCTAATGCGGGTTTTTCAGTAAATTCTAAGTTTTTCAGTGCAACTCACTCATATACAATGTACTACACTGTGCATTTCGTCTAATGCGGTTTTTACAGTAAATTCTAAGTTTTTCAGTGCAACTCACTCATATACAATGTACTACACTGTGCATTTCGTCTAATGCGGGTTTGTCAGTAAATTCTAAGTTTTTCAGTGCAACTCACTCATATACAATGTACTACACTGTGCATTTCGTCTAATGCGGGTTTTTCAGTAAATTCTAAGTTTTTCAGTGCAACTCACTCATATACAATGTACTACACTGTGCATTTCGTCTAATGCGGGTTTTTCAGTAAATTCTAAGTTTTTCAGTGCAACTCACTCATATACAATGTACTACACTGTGCATTTCGTCTAATGCGGGTTTTTCAGTAAATTCTAAGTTTTTCAGTGCAACTCACTCATATACAATGTACTACACTGTGCATTTTGTCTAATGCGGGTTTTTCAGTAAATTCTAAGTTTTTCAGTGCAACTCATTCATATACAATGTACTACACTGTAGCATTTCGTCTAATGCGGGTTTTTCAGTAAATTCTAAGTTTTTCAGTGCAACTCACTCATATACAATGTACTACACTGTGCATTTCGTCTAATGCGGGTTTTTCAGTAAATTCTAAGTTTTTCAGTGCAACTCACTCATATACAATGTACTACACTGTGCATTTCGTCTAATGCGGGTTTTTCAGTAAATTCTAAGTTTTTCAGTGCAACTCACTCATATAAAATGTACTACACTGTGCATTTCGTCTAATGCGGGTTTTTTCAGTAAATTCTAAGTTTTTCAGTGCAACTCACTCATATACTATGTACTACACTGTACATTTCGTCTAATGCGGGTTTTTCAGTAAATTCTAAGTTTTTCAGTGCAACTCACTCATATACAATGTACTACACTGTGCATTTCGTCTAATGCGGGTTTTTCAGTAAATTCTAAGTTTTTCAGTGCAACTCACTCATATACAATGTACTACACTGTGCATTTCGTCTAATGCGGGTTTTACAGTAAATTCTAAGTTTTTCAGTGCAACTCACTCATATACAATGTACTACACTGTGCATTTCGTCTAATGCGGGTTTTTCAGTAAATTCTAAGGTTTTCAGTGCAACTCACTCATATACAATGTACTACACTGTGCATTTCGTCTAATGCCGGTTTTTCAGTAAATTCTAAGTTTTTCAGTGCAACTCACTCATATACAATGTACTACACTGTGCATTTCGTCTAATGCGGGTTTTTCAGTAAATTCTAAGTTTTTCAGTGCAACTCACTCATATACAATGTACTACACTGTGCATTTCATCTAATGCGGGTTTTTCAGTAAATTCTAAGTTTTTCAGTGCAACTCACTCATATACTATGTACTACACTGTGCATTTCGTCAAATGCGGGTTTTTCAGTAAATTCTAAGTTTTTCAGTGCAACTCACTCATATACTATGTACTACACTGTGCATTTCGTCAAATGCGGGTTTTTCAGTAAATTCTAAGTTTTTCAGTGCAACTCACTCATATACAATGTACTACACTGTGCATTTCGTCTAATGCGGGTTTTTCAGTAAATTCTAAGTTTTTCAGTGCAACTCACTCATATACAATGTACTACACTGTGCATTTCGTCTAATGCGGGTTTTTCAGTAAATTCTAAGTTTTTCAGTGCAACTCACTCATATACAATGTACTACACTGTGCATTTCGTCTAATGCGGGTTTTTCAGTAAATTCTAAGTTTTTCAGTGCAACTCACTCATATACAATGTACTACACTGTGCATTTCGTCTAATGCGGGTTTTTCAGTAAATTCTAAGTTTTTCAGTGCAACTCACTCATATACAATGTACTACACTGTGCATTTCGTCTAATGCGGGTTTTTCAGTAAATTCTAAGTTTTTCAGTGCAACTCACTCATATACAATGTACTACACTGTGCATTTCGTCTAATGCGGGTTTTTCAGTAAATTCTAAGTTTTTCAGTGCAACTCACTCATATACTATGTACTACACTGTGCATTTCGTCTAATGCGGGTTTTTCAGTAATTTCTAAGTTTTTCAGTGCAACTCACTCATATACAATGTACTACACTGTGCATTTCGTTTAATGCGGGTTTTTCAGTAAATTCTAAGTTTTTCAGTGCAACTCACTCATATACAATGTACTACACTGTGCATTTCGTCTAATGCGGGTTTTTCAGTAAATTCTAAGTTTTTCAGTGCAACTCACTCATATACAATGTACTAAACTGTGCATTTCGTCTAATGCGGGTTTTCAGTAAATTCTAAGTTTTTCAGTGCAACTCACTCATATACAATGTACTACACTGTGCATTTCGTCTAATGCGGGTTTTTCAGTAAATTCTAACTTTTTCAGTGCAACTCACTCATATACAATGTACTACACTGTGCATTTCGTCTAATGCGGGTTTTTCAGTAAATTCTAACTTTTTCAGTGCAACTCACTCATATACAATGTACTACACTGTGCATTTCGTCTAATGCGGGTTTTCAGTAAATTCTAAGTTTTTCAGTGCAACTCACTCATATACAATGTACTACACTGTGCATATCGTCTAATGCAGGTTTTTCAGTAAATTCTAAGTTTTTCAGTGCAACTCACTCATATACAATGTACTACACTGTGCATTTCGTCTAATGCGAGTTTTTCAGTAAATTCTAAGTTTTTCAGTGCAACTCACTCATATACAATGTACTACACTGTGCATTTCGTCTAATGCGGGTTTTTCAGTAAATTCTAAGTTTTTCAGTGCAACTCACTCATATACTATGTACTACACTGTGCATTTCGTCTAATGCGGGTTTTTCAGTAAAATCTAAGTTTTTCAGTGCAACTCACTCATATACAATGTACTACACTGTGCATTTCGTCTAATGCGGGTTTTTCAGTAAATTCTAAGTTTTTCAGTGCAACTCACTCATATACAATGTACTACACTGTGCATTTCGTCTAATGCGGGTTTTTCAGTAAATTCTAAGTTTTTCAGTGCAACTCACTCATATACAATGTACTACACTGTGGATTTCGTCTAATGCGGGTTTTTCAGTAAATTCTAAGTTTTTCAGTGCAACTCACTCATATACAATGTACTACACTGTGCATTTCGTCTAATGCGGTTTTTACAGTAAATTCTAAGTTTTTCAGTGCAACTCACTCATATACAATGTACTACACTGTGCATTTCGTCTAATGCGGGTTTTTCAGTAAATTCTAAGTTTTTCAGTGCAACTCACTCATATACAATGTACTACACTGTGCATTTCGTCTAATGCGGGTTTTTCAGTAAATTCTAAGTTTTTCAGTGCAACTCACTCATATACAATGTACTACACTGTGCATTTCGTCTAATGCGGGTTTTTCAGTAAATTCTAAGTTTTTCAGTGCAACTCACTCATATACTATGTACTACACTGTGCATTTCGTCTAATGCGGGTTTTTCAGTAATTTCTAAGTTTTTCAGTGCAACTCACTCATATACAATGTACTACACTGTGCATTTCGTTTAATGCGGGTTTTTCAGTAAATTCTAAGTTTTTCAGTGCAACTCACTCATATACAATGTACTACACTGTGCATTTCGTCTAATGCGGGTTTTTCAGTAAATTCTAAGTTTTTCAGTGCAACTCACTCATATACAATGTACTAAACTGTGCATTTCGTCTAATGCGGGTTTTCAGTAAATTCTAAGTTTTTCAGTGCAACTCACTCATATACAATGTACTACACTGTGCATTTCGTCTAATGCGGGTTTTTCAGTAAATTCTAACTTTTTCAGTGCAACTCACTCATATACAATGTACTACACTGTGCATTTCGTCTAATGCGGGTTTTTCAGTAAATTCTAACTTTTTCAGTGCAACTCACTCATATACAATGTACTACACTGTGCATTTCGTCTAATGCGGGTTTTCAGTAAATTCTAAGTTTTTCAGTGCAACTCACTCATATACAATGTACTACACTGTGCATATCGTCTAATGCAGGTTTTTCAGTAAATTCTAAGTTTTTCAGTGCAACTCACTCATATACAATGTACTACACTGTGCATTTCGTCTAATGCGAGTTTTTCAGTAAATTCTAAGTTTTTCAGTGCAACTCACTCATATACAATGTACTACACTGTGCATTTCGTCTAATGCGGGTTTTTCAGTAAATTCTAAGTTTTTCAGTGCAACTCACTCATATACTATGTACTACACTGTGCATTTCGTCTAATGCGGGTTTTTCAGTAAAATCTAAGTTTTTCAGTGCAACTCACTCATATACAATGTACTACACTGTGCATTTCGTCTAATGCGGGTTTTTCAGTAAATTCTAAGTTTTTCAGTGCAACTCACTCATATACAATGTACTACACTGTGGATTTCGTCTAATGCGGGTTTTTCAGTAAATTCTAAGTTTTTCAGTGCAACTCACTCATATACAATGTACTACACTGTGCATTTCGTCTAATGCGGTTTTTACAGTAAATTCTAAGTTTTTCAGTGCAACTCACTCATATACAATGTACTACACTGTGCATTTCGTCTAATGCGGGTTTTTCAGTAAATTCTAAGTTTTTCAGTGCAACTCACTCATATACAATGTACTACACTGTGCATTTCGTCTAATGCGGGTTTTTCAGTAAATTCTAAGTTTTTCAGTGCAACTCACTCATATACAATGTACTACACTGTGCATTTCGTCTAATGCGGGTTTTTCAGTAAATTCTAAGTTTTTCAGTGCAACTCACTCATATACAATGTACTACACTGTGCATTTCGTCTAATGCGGGTTTTTCAGTAAATTCTAAGTTTTTCAGTGCAACTCACTCATATACAATGTACTACACTGTGCATTTCGTCTAATGCGGGTTTTTCAGTAAATTCTAAGTTTTTCAGTGCAACTCACTCATATACAATGTACTACACTGTGGATTTCGTCTAATGCGGGTTTTTAGTAAATTCTTAGTTTTTCAGTGCAACTCACTCATATACAATGTACTACACTGTACATTTCGTCTAATGCGGGTTTTTCAGTAAATTCTAAGTTTTTCAGTGCAACTCACTCATATACAATGTACTACACTGTGCATTTCGTCTAATGCGGGTTTTTCAGTAAATTCTAAGTTTTTCAGTGCAACTCACTCATATACAATGTACTACACTGTGCATTTCGTCTAATGCGGGTTTTTCAGTAAATTCTAAGTTTTTCAGTGCAACTCACTCATATACAATGTACTACACTGTGCATTTCGTCTAATGCGGGTTTTTCAATAAATTCTAAGTTTTTCAGTGCAACTCACTCATATACAATGTACTACACTGTGCATTTCGTCTAATGCGGGTTTTTCAGTAAATTCTAAGTTTTTCAGTGCAACTCACTCATATACAATGTAGTACACTGTGCATTTCGTCTAATTTGGGTTTTCAGTAAATTCTAAGTTTTTCAGTGCAACTCACTCATATACAATGTACTACACTGTGGATTTTGTCTAATGCGGGTTTTCAGTAAATTCTAAGTTTTTCAGTGCAACTCACTCATATACAATGTACTACACTGTGCATTTCGTTTAATGCGGGTTTTTCAGTAAATTCTAAGTTTTTCAGTGCAACTCACTCATATACAATGTACTACACTGTGCATTTCGTCTAATGCGGGTTTTTCAGTAAATTCTAAGTTTTTCAGTGCAACTCACTCATATACAATGTACTACACTGTGCATTTCGTCTAATGCGGGTTTTTCAGTAAATTCTAAGTTTTTCAGTGCAACTCACTCACATACTATGTACTACACTGTGCATTTCGTCTAATGCGGGTTTTTCAGTAAATTCTAAGTTTTTCAGTGCAACTCACTCATATACAATGTACTACACTGTGCATTTCGTTTAATGCGGGTTTTTCAGTAAATTCTAAGTTTTTCAGTGCAACTCACTCATATACAATGTACTACACTGTGCATTTCGTCTAATGCGGGTTTTTCAGTAAATTCTAAGTTTTTCAGTGCAACTCACTCATATACAATGTACTAAACTGTGCATTTCGTCTAATGCGGGTTTTCAGTAAATTCTAAGTTTTTCAGTGCAACTCACTCATATACAATGTACTACACTGTGCATTTCGTCTAATGCGGGTTTTTCAGTAAATTCTAACTTTTTCAGTGCAACTCACTCATATACAATGTACTACACTGTGCATTTCGTCTAATGCGGGTTTTTCAGTAAATTCTAACTTTTTCAGTGCAACTCACTCATATACAATGTACTACACTGTGCATTTCCTCTAATGCGGGTTTTCAGTAAATTCTAAGTTTTTCAGTGCAACTCAGTCATATACAATGTACTACACTGTGCATATCGTCTAATGCGGTTTTTTCAATAATTCTAAGTTTTTCAGTGCAACTCACTCATATACAATGTACTACACTGTGCATTTCGTCTAATGCGAGTTTTTCAGTAAATTCTAAGTTTTTCAGTGCAACTCACTCATATGCAATGTACTACACTGTGCATTTCGTCTAATGCGGGTTTTTCAGTAAATTCTAAGTTTTTCAGTGCAACTCACTCATATACAATGTACTACACTGTGCATTTCGTCTAAGGCGGGTTTTTCAGTAAATTCTAAGTTTTTCAGTGCAACTCACTCATATACAATGTACTACACTGTGGATTTCGTCTAATGCGGGTTTTTCAGTAAATTCTAAGTTTTTCAGTGCAACTCACTCATATACAATGTACTACACTATGCATTTCGTCTAATGCGGTTTTTACAGTAAATTCTAACTTTTTCAGTGCAACTCACTCATATACAATGTACTACACTGTGCATTTCGTCTAATGCGGGTTTTTCAGTAAATTCTAACTTTTTCAGTGCAACTCACTCATATACAATGTACTACACTGTGCATTTCGTCTAATGCGGGTTTTCAGTAAATTCTAAGTTTTTCAGTGCAACTCACTCATATACAATGTACTACACTGTGCATATCGTCTAATGCAGGTTTTTCAGTAAATTCTAAGTTTTTCAGTGCAACTCACTCATATACAATGTACTACACTGTGCATTTCGTCTAATGCGAGTTTTTCAGTAAATTCTAAGTTTTTCAGTGCAACTCACTCATATACAATGTACTACACTGTGCATTTCGTCTAATGCGGGTTTTTCAGTAAATTCTAAGTTTTTCAGTGCAACTCACTCATATACTATGTACTACACTGTGCATTTCGTCTAATGCGGGTTTTTCAGTAAAATCTAAGTTTTTCAGTGCAACTCACTCATATACAATGTACTACACTGTGCATTTCGTCTAATGCGGGTTTTTCAGTAAATTCTAAGTTTTTCAGTGCAACTCACTCATATACAATGTACTACACTGTGCATTTCGTCTAATGCGGGTTTTTCAGTAAATTCTAAGTTTTTCAGTGCAACTCACTCATATACAATGTACTACACTGTGGATTTCGTCTAATGCGGGTTTTTCAGTAAATTCTAAGTTTTTCAGTGCAACTCACTCATATACAATGTACTACACTGTGCATTTCGTCTAATGCGGTTTTTACAGTAAATTCTAAGTTTTTCAGTGCAACTCACTCATATACTATGTACTACACTGTGCATTTCGTCTAATGCGGGTTTTTCAGTAAATTCTAAGTTTTTCAGTGCAACTCACTCATATACAATGTACTACACTGTGCATTTCGTCTAATGCGGGTTTTTCAGTAAATTCTAAGTTTTTCAGTGCAACTCACTCATATACAATGTACTACACTGTGCATTTCGTCTAATGCGGGTTTTTCAGTAAATTCTAAGTTTTTCAGTGCAACTCACTCATATACAATGTACTACACTGTGCATTTCGTCTAATGCGGGTTTTTCAGTAAATTCTAAGTTTTTCAGTGCAACTCACTCATATACAATGTACTACAGTGTGCATTTCGTCTAATGCGGGTTTTTCAGTAAATTCTAAGTTTTTCAGTGCAACTCACTCATATACAATGTACTACACTGTGGATTTCGTCTAATGCGGGTTTTTAGTAAATTCTTAGTTTTTCAGTGCAACTCACTCATATACAATGTACTACACTGTACATTTCGTCTAATGCGGGTTTTTCAGTAAATTCTAAGTTTTTCAGTGCAACTCACTCATATACAATGTACTACACTGTGCATTTCGTCTAATGCGGGTTTTTCAGTAAATTCTAAGTTTTTCAGTGCAACTCACTCATATACAATGTACTACACTGTGCATTTCGTCTAAGGCGGGTTTTTCAGTAAATTCTAAGTTTTTCAGTGCAACTCACTCATATACAATGTACTACACTGTGGATTTCGTCTAATGCGGGTTTTTCAGTAAATTCTAAGTTTTTCAGTGCAACTCACTCATATACAATGTACTACACTATGCATTTCGTCTAATGCGGTTTTTACAGTAAATTCTAAGTTTTTCAGTGCAACTCACTCATATACAATGTACTACACTGTGCATTTCGTCTAATGCGGGTTTTTCAGTAAATTCTAAGTTTTTCAGTGCAACTCACTCATATACAATGTACTACACTGTGCATTTCGTCTAATGCGGGTTTTTCAGTAAATTCTAAGTTTTTCAGTGCAACTCACTCATATACAATGTACTACACTGTGCATTTCGTCTAATGCGGGTTTTTCAGTAAATTCTAAGTTTTTCAGTGCAACTCACTCATATACAATGTACTACACTGTGCATTTCGTCTAATGCGGGTTTTTCAGTAAATTCTAAGTTTTTCAGTGCAACTCACTCATATACAATGTACTACACTGTGGATTTCGTCTAATGCGGGTTTTTAGTAAATTCTAAGTTTTTCAGTGCAACTCACTCATATACAATGTACTACACTGTGCATTTCGTCTAATGCGGGTTTTTCAGTAAATTCTAAGTTTTTCAGTGCAACTCACTCATATACAATGTACTACACTGTGCATTTCGTCTAATGCGGGTTTTTCAGTAAATTCTAAGTTTTTCAGTGCAACTCACTCATATACAATGTACTACACTGTGCATTTCGTCTAATGCGGGTTTTTCAGTAAATTCTAAGTTTTTCAGTGCAACTCACTCATATACAATGTACTACACTGTGCATTTCGTCTAATGCGGGTTTTTCAGTAAATTCTAAGTTTTTCAGTGCAACTCACTCATATACAATGTACTACACTGTGCATTTCGTCTAATGCGGGTTTTTCAGTAAATTCTAAGTTTTTCAGTGCAACTCACTCATATACTATGTACTACACTGTGCATTTCGTCTAATGCGGGTTTTTCAGTAAATTCTAAGTTTTTCAGTGCAACTCACTCATATACGATGTACTACACTGTGCATTTCGTCTAATGCGGGTTTTTCAGTAAATTCTAAGTTTTTCAGTGCAACTCACTCATATACAATGTACTACACTGTGCATTTCGTCTAATGCGGGGTTTTAGTAAATTCTAAGTTTTTCAATGCAACTCACTCATATACAATGTACTACACTGTGCATTTGGTCTAATGCGGGTTTTTCAGTAAATTCTAAGTTTTTCAGTGCAACTCACTCATATACAATGTACTACACTGTGCATTTCGTCTAATGCGGGTTTTTCAGTAAATTCTAAGTTTTTCAGTGCAACTCACTCATATACAATGTACTACACTGTGCATTTCGTCTAATGCGGGTTTTTCAGTAAATTCTAAGTTTTTCAGTGCAACTCACTCATATACAATGTACTACACTGTGCATTTCCTCTAATGCGGGTTTTTCAGTAAATTCTAAGTTTTTCAGTGCAACTCACTCATATACAATGTACTACACTGTGGATTTCTTCTAATGCGGGTTTTTCAGTAAATTCTAAGTTTTTCAGTGCAACTCACTCATATACAATGTACTACACTGTGCATTTCGTCTAATGCGGGTTTTTCAGTAAATTCTAAGTTTTTCAGTGCAACTCACTCATATACAATGTACTACACTGTGCATTTCGTCTAATGCGGGTTTTTCAGTAAATTCTAAGTTTTTCAGTGCAACTCACTCATATACAATGTACTACACTGTGCATTTCGTCTAATGCGGGTTTTTCAGTAAATTCTAAGTTTTTCAGTGCAACTCACTCATATACAAT
The DNA here is from genome assembly GCF_978045245.1 of Mus caroli. Taxonomy (NCBI): domain Eukaryota; kingdom Metazoa; phylum Chordata; class Mammalia; order Rodentia; family Muridae; genus Mus; species Mus caroli. Next base: position 66,963 of record NW_028227694.1, on the reverse strand, counting down.
GTACTACACTGTGCATTTCGTCTAATGCGGGTTTTTCAGTAAATTCTAAGTTTTTCAGTGCAACTCACTCATATACAATGTACTACACTGTGCATTTCGTCTAATGCGGGTTTTTCAGTAAATTCTAAGTTTTTCAGTGCAACTCAATCATATACAATGTACTACACTGTGCATTTCGTCTAATGCGGGTTTTTCAGTAAATTCTAAGTTTTTCAGTGCAACTCACTCATATACAATGTACTACACTGTGGATTTCGTCTAATGCGGGTTTTTAGTAAATTCTAAGTTTTTCAGTGCAACTCACTCATATACAATGTACTACACTGTGCATTTCGTCTAATGCGGGTTTTTCAGTAAATTCTAAGTTTTTCAGTGCAACTCACTCATATACAATGTACTACACTGTGCATTTCGTCTAATGCGGGTTTTTCAGTAAATTCTAAGTTTTTCAGTGCAACTCACTCATATACAATGTACTACACTGTGCATTTCGTCTAATGCGGGTTTTTCAGTAAATTCTAAGTTTTTCAGTGCAACTCACTCATATACAATGTACTACACTGTGCATTTCGTCTAATGCGGGTTTTTCAGTAAATTCTAAGTTTTTCAGTGCAACTCACTCATATACAATGTACTACACTGTGCATTTCGTCTAATGCGGGTTTTTCAGTAAATTCTAAGTTTTTCAGTGCAACTCACTCATATACAATGTACTACACTGTGCATTTCGTCTAATGCGGGTTTTTCAGTAAATTCTAAGTTTTTCAGTGCAACTCACTCATATACAATGTACTACACTGTGCATTTCGTCTAATGCGGGTTTTTCAGTAAATTCTAAGTTTTTCAGTGCAACTCACTCATATACAATGTACTACACTGTGCATTTCGTCTAATTTGGGTTTTTCAGTAAATTCTAAGTTTTTCAGTGCAACTCACTCATATACAATGTACTACACTGTGGATTTTGTCTAATGCGGGTTTTCAGTAAATTCTAAGTTTTTCAGTGCAACTCACTCATATACAATGTACTACACTGTGCATTTCGTCTAATGCGGGTTTTTCAGTAAATTCTAAGTTTTTCAGTGCAACTCACTCATATACAATGTACTACACTGTGCATTTCGTCTAATGCGGGTTTTTCAGTAAATTCTAAGTTTTTCAGTGCAACTCACTCATATACAATGTACTACACTGTGCATTTCGTCTAATGCGGGTTTTTCAGTAAATTCTAAGTTTTTCAGTGCAACTCACTCACATACTATGTACTACACTGTGCATTTCGTCTAATGCGGGTTTTTCAGTAAATTCTAAGTTTTTCAGTGCAACTCACTCATATACAATGTACTACACTGTGCATTTCGTTTAATGCGGGTTTTTCAGTAAATTCTAAGTTTTTCAGTGCAACTCACTCATATACAATGTACTACACTGTGCATTTCGTCTAATGCGGGTTTTTCAGTAAATTCTAAGTTTTTCAGTGCAACTCACTCATATACAATGTACTACACTGTGCATTTCGTCTAATGCGGGTTTTTCAGTAAATTCTAAGTTTTTCAGTGCAACTCACTCATATACTATGTACTACACTGTGCATTTCGTCTAATGCGGGTTTTTCAGTAATTTCTAAGTTTTTCAGTGCAACTCACTCATATACTATGTACTACACTGTACATTTCGTCTAATGCGGGTTTTTCAGTAAATTCTAAGTTTTTCAGTGCAACTCACTCATATACAATGTACTACACTGTGCATTTCGTCTAATGCGGGTTTTTCAGTAAATTCTAAGTTTGTCAGTGCAACTCACTCATATACAATGTACTACACTGTGCATTTCGTCTAATGCGGGTTTTTCAGTAAATTCTAAGTTTTTCAGTGCAACTCACTCATATACAATGTACTACACTGTGCATTTCGTCTAATGCGGGTTTTCAGTAAATTCTAAGTTTTTCAGTGCAACTCAGTCATATACAATGTACTACACTGTGCATATCGTCTAATGCGGGTTTTTCAATAATTCTAAGTTTTTCAGTGCAACTCACTCATATACAATGTACTACACTGTGCATTTCGTCTAATGCGAGTTTTTCAGTAAATTCTAAGTTTTTCAGTGCAACTCACTCATATGCAATGTACTACACTGTGCATTTCGTCTAATGCGGGTTTTTCAGTAAATTCTAAGTTTTTCAGTGCAACTCACTCATATACAATGTACTACACTGTGCATTTCGTCTAAGGCGGGTTTTTCAGTAAATTCTAAGTTTTTCAGTGCAACTCACTCATATACAATGTACTACACTGTGGATTTCGTCTAATGCGGGTTTTTCAGTAAATTCTAAGTTTTTCAGTGCAACTCACTCATATACAATGTACTACACTATGCATTTCGTCTAATGCGGTTTTTACAGTAAATTCTAAGTTTTTCAGTGCAACTCACTCATATACAATGTACTACACTGTGCATTTCGTCTAATGCGGGTTTTTCAGTAAATTCTAAGTTTTTCAGTGCAACTCACTCATATACAATGTACTACACTGTGCATTTCGTCTAATGCGGGTTTTTCAGTAAATTCTAAGTTTTTCAGTGCAACTCACTCATATACAATGTACTACACTGTGCATTTCGTCTAATGCGGGTTTTTCAGTAAATTCTAAGTTTTTCAGTGCAACTCACTCATATACAATGTACTACACTGTGCATTTCGTCTAATGCAGGTTTTTCAGTAAATTCTAAGTTTTTCAGTGCAACTCACTCATATACAATGTACTACACTGTGGATTTCGTCTAATGCGGGTTTTTAGTAAATTCTAAGTTTTTCAGTGCAACTCACTCATATACAATGTACTACACTGTGCATTTCGTCTAATGCGGGTTTTTCAGTAAATTCTAAGTTTTTCAGTGCAACTCACTCATATACAATGTACTACACTGTGCATTTCGTCTAATGCGGGTTTTTCAGTAAATTCTAAGTTTTTAAGTGCAACTCACTCATATACAATGTACTACACTGTGCATTTCGTCTAATGCGGGTTTTTCAGTAAATTCTAAGTTTTTCAGTGCAACTCACTCATATACAATGTACTACACTGTGCATTTCGTCTAATGCGGGTTTTTCAGTAAATTCTAAGTTTTTCAGTGCAACTCACTCATATACAATGTACTACACTGTGCATTTCGTCTAATGCGGGTTTTTCAGTAAATTCTAAGTTTTTCAGTGCAACTCACTCATATACTATGTACTACACTGTGCATTTCGTCTAATGCGGGTTTTTCAGTAAATTCTAAGTTTTTCAGTGCAACTCACTCATATACAATGTACTACACTGTGCATTTCGTCTAATGCGGGTTTTTTAGTAAATTCTAAGTTTTTCAGTGCAACTCACTCATATACAATGTACTACACTGTGCATTTGGTCTAATGCGGGTTTTTCAGTAAATTCTAAGTTTTTCAGTGCAACTCACTCATATACAATGTACTACACTGTGCATTTTGTCTAATGCGGGTTTTTCAGTAAATTCTAACTTTTTCAGTGCAACTCACTCATATACAATGTACTACACTGTGCATTTCGTCTAATGCGGGTTTTTCAGTAAATTCTAAGTTTTTCAGTGCAACTCACTCATATACAATGTACTACACTGTGCATTTCGTCTAATGCGGGTTTTTCAGTAAATTCTAAGTTTTTCAGTGCAACTCACTCATATACAATGTACTACACTGTGCATTTCCTCTAATGCGGGTTTTTCAGTAAATTCTAAGTTTTTCAGTGCAACTCACTCATATACAATGTACTACACTGTGCATTTCGTCTAATGCGGGTTTTTCAGTAAATTCTAAGTTTTTCAGTGCAACTCACTCATATACAATGTACTACACTGTGCATTTCGTCTAATGCGGGTTTTTCAGTAAATTCTAAGTTTTTCAGTGCAACTCACTCATATACAATGTACTACACTGTGCATTTCGTCTAATGCAGGTTTTTCAGTAAATTCTAAGTTTTTCAGTGCAACTCACTCATATACAATGTACTACACTGTGGATTTCGTCTAATGCGGGTTTTTAGTAAATTCTAAGTTTTTCAGTGCAACTCACTCATATACAATGTACTACACTGTGCATTTCGTCTAATGCGGGTTTTTCAGTAAATTCTAAGTTTTTCAGTGCAACTCACTCATATACAATGTACTACACTGTGCATTTCGTCTAATGCGGGTTTTTCAGTAAATTCTAAGTTTTTCAGTGCAACTCACTCATATACAATGTACTACACTGTGCATTTCGTCTAATGCGGGTTTTTCAGTAAATTCTAAGTTTTTCAGTGCAACTCACTCATATACAATGTACTACACTGTGCATTTCGTCTAATGCGGGTTTTTCAGTAAATTCTAAGTTTTTCAGTGCAACTCACTCATATACAATGTACTACACTGTGCATTTCGTCTAATGCGTTTTTTTCAGTAAATTCTAAGTTTTTCAGTGCAACTCACTCATATACTATGTACTACACTGTGCATTTCGTCTAATGCGGGTTTTTCAGTAAATTCTAAGTTTTTCAGTGCAACTCACTCATATACAATGTACTACACTGTGCATTTCGTCTAATGCGGGTTTTTCAGTAAATTCTAAGTTTTTCAGTGCAACTCACTCATATACAATGTACTACACTGTGCATTTCGTCTAATGCGGGTTTTTCAGTAAATTCTAAGTTTTTCAGTGCAACTCACTCATATACAATGTACTACACTGTGCATTTCGTCTAATGCAGGTTTTTCAGTAAATTCTAAGTTTTTCAGTGCAACTCACTCATATACAATGTACTACACTGTGGATTTCGTCTAATGCGGGTTTTTAGTAAATTCTAAGTTTTTCAGTGCAACTCACTCATATACAATGTACTACACTGTGCATTTCGTCTAATGCGGGTTTTTCAGTAAATTCTAAGTTTTTCAGTGCAACTCACTCATATACAATGTACTACACTGTGCATTTCGTCTAATGCGGGTTTTTCAGTAAATTCTAAGTTTTTCAGTGCAACTCACTCATATACAATGTACTACACTGTGCATTTCGTCTAATGCGGGTTTTTCAGTAAATTCTAAGTTTTTCAGTGCAACTCACTCATATACAATGTACTACACTGTGCATTTCGTCTAATGCGGGTTTTTCAGTAAATTCTAAGTTTTTCAGTGCAACTCACTCATATACAATGTACTACACTGTGCATTTCGTCTAATGCGTTTTTTTCAGTAAATTCTAAGTTTTTCAGTGCAACTCACTCATATACTATGTACTACACTGTGCATTTCGTCTAATGCGGGTTTTTCAGTAAATTCTAAGTTTTTCAGTGCAACTCACTCATATACAATGTACTACACTGTGCATTTCGTCTAATGCGGGTTTTTTAGTAAATTCTAAGTTTTTCAGTGCAACTCACTCATATACAATGTACTACACTGTGCATTTGGTCTAATGCGGGTTTTTCAGTAAATTCTAAGTTTTTCAGTGCAACTCACTCATATACAATGTACTACACTGTGCATTTCGTCTAATGCGGGTTTTTCAGTAAATTCTAAGTTTTTCAGTGCAACTCACTCATACAATGTACTACACTGTGCATTTCCTCTAATGCGGGTTTTTCAGTAAATTCTAAGTTTTTCAGTGCAACTCACTCATATACAATGTACTACACTGTGCATTTCGTCTAATGCGGGTTTTTCAGTAAATTCTAAGTTTTTCAGTGCAACTCACTCATATACAATGTACTACACTGTGCATTTCGTCTAATGCGGGTTTTTCAGTAAATTCTAAGTTTTTCAGTGCAACTCACTCATATACAATGTACTACACTGTGCATTTCGTCTAATGCAGGTTTTTCAGTAAATTCTAAGTTTTTCAGTGCAACTCACTCATATACAATGTACTACACTGTGGATTTCGTCTAATGCGGGTTTTTAGTAAATTCTAAGTTTTTCAGTGCAACTCACTCATATACAATGTACTACACTGTGCATTTCGTCTAATGCGGGTTTTTCAGTAAATTCTAAGTTTTTCAGTGCAACTCACTCATATACAATGTACTACACTGTGCATTTCGTCTAATGCGGGTTTTTCAGTAAATTCTAAGTTTTTCAGTGCAACTCACTCATATACAATGTACTACACTGTGCATTTCGTCTAATGCGGGTTTTTCAGTAAATTCTAAGTTTTTCAGTGCAACTCACTCATATACAATGTACTACACTGTGCATTTCGTCTAATGCGGGTTTTTCAGTAAATTCTAAGTTTTTCAGTGCAACTCACTCATATACAATGTACTACACTGTGCATTTCGTCTAATGCGTTTTTTTCAGTAAATTCTAAGTTTTTCAGTGCAACTCACTCATATACTATGTACTACACTGTGCATTTCGTCTAATGCGGGTTTTTCAGTAAATTCTAAGTTTTTCAGTGCAACTCAATCATATACAATGTACTACACTGTGCATTTCGTCTAATGCGGGTTTTTCAGTAAATTCTAAGTTTTTCAGTGCAACTCACTCATATACAATGTACTACACTGTGCATTTCGTCTAATGCGGGTTTTTCAGTAAATTCTAAGTTTTTCAGTGCAACTCAATCATATACAATGTACTACACTGTGCATTTCGTCTAATGCGGGTTTTTCAGTAAATTCTAAGTTTTTCAGTGCAACTCACTCATATACAATGTACTACACTGTGGATTTCGTCTAATGCGGGTTTTTAGTAAATTCTAAGTTTTTCAGTGCAACTCACTCATATACAATGTACTACACTGTGCATTTCGTCTAATGCGGGTTTTTCAGTAAATTCTAAGTTTTTCAGTGCAACTCACTCATATACAATGTACTACACTGTGCATTTCGTCTAATGCGGGTTTTTCAGTAAATTCTAAGTTTTTCAGTGCAACTCACTCATATACAATGTACTACACTGTGCATTTCGTCTAATGCGGGTTTTTCAGTAAATTCTAAGTTTTTCAGTGCAACTCACTCATATACAATGTACTACACTGTGCATTTCGTCTAATGCGGGTTTTTCAGTAAATTCTAAGTTTTTCAGTGCAACTCACTCATATACAATGTACTACACTGTGCATTTCGTCTAATGCGGGTTTTTCAGTAAATTCTAAGTTTTTCAGTGCAACTCACTCATATACAATGTACTACACTGTGCATTTCGTCTAATGCGGGTTTTTCAGTAAATTCTAAGTTTTTCAGTGCAACTCACTCATATACAATGTACTACACTGTGCATTTCGTCTAATGCGGGTTTTTCATTCTAAGTTTTTCAGTGCAATCTCACTCATATACAATGTACCTACACTGTGCATTTCGTCTAATGCGGGGTTTTTCAGTAAATTCTAAGTTTTTCAGTGCAACTCACTCATAACAATGTACTAAACTGTGCATTTCGGTCTAATGCGGGTTTTTCAGTAAATTCTAAGTTTTTCAGTGCAACTCACTCATATACAATGTACTACACTGTGCATTTCTTCTAATGGTGGTTTTTCAGTAAATTCTAAGTTTTTCAGTGCAACTCACTCATATACAATGTACTACACTGTGCATTTCGTCTAATGCGGGTTTTTCAGTAAATTCTAAGTTTTTCAGTGCAACTCACTCATATACAATGTACACCTGTGCATTCTCGTCTTAATGCCGGGGTTTTTCAGTAAATTCTAAGTTTTTCAGTGCAACTCACCTTCAACTATACTATGTACTACACTGTGCATTTCGTCTAATGCGGGTTTTTTCAGTAAATTCTAAGTTTTTCAGTGCAACTCACTCATATACAATGTACTACACTGTGCATTTCGTCTAATGGGCGTTTTTCAGTAAATTCTAAGTTTTTCAGTGCAACTCACTCATATACAATGTACTAAACTGTGCATTTCGTCTAATGCGGGTTTTTCAGTAAATTCTAAGTTTTTCAGTGCAACTCACTCATATACAATGTACTACACTGTGCATTTCGTCTAATGGTGGTTTTTCAGTAAATTCTAAGTTTTTCAGTGCAACTCACTCATATACAATGTACTACACTGTGCATTTCGTCTAATGCGGGTTTTTCAGTAAATTCTAAGTTCTTCAGTGCAACTCACTCATATACAATGTACTACACTGTGCATTTCGTCTAATGCGGGTTTTTCATTAAATTCTAAGTTTTTCAGTGCAACTCACTCAATAACAATGTACTACACTGTGCATTTCGTCTAATGCGGCGTTTTTCAAACATTCTAAGTTTTTCAGTGCAACTCACTATGTAAACAATGTACTAACACTGTGCATTTGTTTAATGCGGGTTTTTCAGTAATTTCTAAGTTTTTTCAGTGCAACTCATCAATATAAATGTACTACACTGTGCATTCGTTAATGGGGTTTTTCAGTAAATTCTAAGTTTTTTGTGCAACTCACTCTTATACAATGTACTACACTGTGCATTTCGTCTAATGCAGCGCGTTTCTATAGTAAATTCTAAGTTTTTCAGTTGTAACTCACTATATATATGTACTACACTGCATTTCGTCTAATGCGGGTTTTTCAGTAAATTCTGAGTTTTTCAGTGCAACTCACTCATGTACAATGTACTACACTGGTGCATTTCGTCTAATGCGGGTTTTTCAGTAAATTCTAAGTTTTTCAGTTGCAACTCACTCATATACAATGTACTACACTGTGCATTTCGTCTAATGCGGGTTTTTCAGTAAATTCTTAAGTTTTTCAGTGCAACTCACTCATATACAATGTACTACACTGTGCATTTCGTCTAATGCGGGTTTTTTCAGTAAATTCTAAGTTTTTCAGTGCAACTCACTCATATACAATGTACTACACTGTGCATTTCGTCTAATGCGGGTTTTTCAGTAAATTCTAATTTTTTCAGTGCAACTCACTCATATACAATGTACTACACTGTGCATTTCGTCTAATGCGGGTTTTTCAGTAAATTCTAAGTTTTTCAGTGCAACTCACTCATATACAATGTACTACACTGTGCATTTCGTCTAATGCCGGGTTTTTCAGTAAATTCTAAGTTTTTCAGTGCAACTCACTCATATACAATGTACTACACTGTGCATTTCGTCTAATCGGGGTTTTTCAGTAAATTCTAAGTTTTTCAGTGCAACTCACTCATATACAATGTACTACACTGTGCATTTCGTCTAATGCGGGTTTCTCAGTAAATTTCTAAGTTTTTCAGTGCAACTCACTCATATACAATGTACTACACTGTGCATTTCGTCTAATGCGGGTTTTTCAGTAAATTCTAAGTTTTTCAGTGCAACTCACTCATATACAATGTACTACACTGTGCATTTCGTCTAATGCGGGTTGTTCAGTAAATTCTAAGTTTTTCAGTGCAACTCACTCATTATACAATGTACTACACTGTGCATTTCGTCTAATGCGGGTTTTTCAGTAAATTCTAATTTTTTCAGTGCACTCACTCATATAAAATGTACTACACTGTGCATTTCGTCTAATGCGGGTTTTTTCAGTAAATTCTAAGTTTTTCAGTGCAAACTCACTCATATACAATGTACTACACTGGTGCATATCGTCTAATGCGGGTTTTTCAGTAAATTCTAAGTTTTTCAGTGAAACTCACTCATATACAATGTACTACACTGTGCATTTTCGTCTAATGCGGGTTTTTCAGTAAATTCTAAGTTTTTCAGTGCACACTCACTCATATACAATGTACTACACTGTGCATTTCGTCTAATGCGGGTTTCTCAGTAAATTCTAAGTTTTTCAGTGCAACTCACTCATATACAATGTACTACACTGTGCATTTCGTCTAATGCGGGTTTTTCAGTAAATTCTAAGTTTTTCAGTGCAACTCACTCATATACAATGTACTACACTGTGCATTTCGTCTAATGCGGGTTTTTCAGTAAATTCTAAGTTTTTCAGTGGCAACTCACTCATATACTATGTACTACACTGTGCATTTCGTCTAATGCGGGTTTTTTTCAGTAAATTCTAAGTTTTTCAGTGCAACTCACTCATATACAAATGTACTACACTGTGCATTTCGTCTAATGCGGGTTTTTCAGTAAATTCTAAGTTTTTCAGTGCAACTCACTCATATACAATGTACTAAACTGTGCATTTCGTCTAATGCGGGTTTTTCAGTAAATTCTAAGTTTTTTCAGTGCAACTCACTCATATACAATGTACTACACTGTGCATTTCTTCTAATGGGGGTTTTTCAGTAAATTCTAAGTTTTTCAGTGCAACTCACTCATATACAATGTACTACACTGTGCATTTCGTCTAATGCGGGTTTTTCAGTAAATTCTAAGTTTTTCAGTGCAACTCACTCATATACAATGTACTACACTGTGCATTTCGTCTAATGCGGGTTTTTCAGTAAATTCTAAGTTTTTCAGTGCAACTCACTCATATACTATGTACTACACTGTGCATTTCGTCTAATGCGGGTTTTTCAGTAAATTCTAAGTTTTTCAGTGCAACTCACTCATATACAATGTACTACACTGTGCATTTCGTCTAATGGGCGTTTTTCAGTAAATTCTAAGTTTTTCAGTGCAACTCATTCATATACAATGTACTAAACTGTGCATTTCGTCTAATGCGGGTTTTTTCAGTAAATTCTAAGTTTTTCAGTGCAACTCACTCATATACAATGTACTACACTGTGCATTTCGTCTAATGGTGGTTTTTCAGTAAATTCTAAGTTTTTCAGTGCAACTCACTCATATACAATGTACTACACTGTGCATTTCGTCTAATGCGGGTTTTTCAGTAAATTCTAAGTTCTTCAGTGCAACCTCACTCATATACAATGTACTACACTGTGCATTTCGTCTAATGCGGGTTTTTCATTAAATTCTAAGTTTTTCAGTGCAACTCACTCATATACAATGTACTACACTGTGCATTTCGTCTAATGCGGGGTTTTTCAGTAAATTCTAAGTTTTTCAGGTGCAACTCACTCATGTACAATGTACTACACTGTGCATTTCGTTAATGCGGGTTTTTCAGTAATTTCTAAGTTTTTCAGTGCAACTCACTCATATACAATGTACTACACTGTGCATTTCGTCTAATGCGGGTTTTTTCAGTAAATTCTAAGTTTTTCAGTGCAACTCACTCTTATACAATGTACTACACTGTGCATTTCGTCTAATGCGGGTTTTATAGTAAATTCTAAGTTTTTCAGTGCAACTCACTCATATACTATGTACTACACTGCATTTCGTCTAATGCGGGGTTTTTCAGTAAATTCTGAGTTTTTCAGTGCAACTCACTCATATACAATGTACTACACTGTTGCATTTCGTTCTAATGCGGGGTTTTTCAGTAAATTCTAAGTTTTTCAGTGCAACTCACTCATATACAATGTACTACACTGTGCATTTCGTCTAATGCGGGGTTTTTCAGTAAATTCTAAGTTTTCAGTGCAACTCACTCATATACAATATACTACACTGTGCATTTCGTCTAATGCGGGTTTTTCAGTAAATTCTAAGTTTTTCAGTGCAACTCACTCATATACAATGTACTACACTGTGCATTTCGTCTAATGGTGGTTTTTCAGTAAATTCTAAGTTTTTCAGTGCAACTCACTCATATACTATGTACTACACTGTGCATTTCGTCTAATGCGGGTTTTTTCAGTAAATTCTAAGTTTTTCAGTGCAACTCACTCATATACAATGTACTACACTGTGCATTTCGTCTAATGCGGGTTTTTCAGTAAATTCTAAGTTTTTCAGTGCAACTCACTCATATACAATGTACTACACTGTGGCATTTCGTCTAATGGTGGTTTTTCAGTAAATTCTAAGTTTTTCAGTGCAACTCACTCATATACAGTGTACTACACTGTGCATTTCGTCTAATGCGGGTTTTTCAGTAAATTCTAAGTTTTTCAGTGCAACTCATTCATATACAATGTACTACACTGTGCATTTTGTCTAATGCGGGTTTTTCAGTAAATTCTAAGTATTTCAGTGCAACTCACTCATATACAATGTACTACACTGTGCATTTCGTCTAATGCGGGGTTTTTCAGTAAATTCTAAGTTTTTCAGTGCAACAAACTCATACAATGTACTACACAGTGCATTTCGTCTAATGGTGGTTTTTCAGTAAATTCTAAGTTTTTCAGTGCAACTCACTCATATACAATGTACTACACTGTGCATTTCGTCTAATGCGGGGTTTTTCAGTAAATTCTAATTTTTTCAGTGCAACTCACTCATATACAATGTACTACACTGTGCATTTCCTCTAATGCGGGTTTTTCAGTAAATTCTGTTTTTCGGTTGCAACTCACTCATATACAATGTACTACACTGTGCATTTCGTCTAATGCGGGTTTTTCAGTAAATTCTAAGTTTTTCAGTGCAACTCACTCATATACAATGTACTACACTGTGCATTTCGTCTAATGCGGGTTTTTCAGTAAATTCTAAGTTTTTCAGTGCAACTCACTCATATACAATGTACTACACTGTGCATTTCGTCTAATGCGGGTTTTTCAGTAAATTCTAATTTTTTCAGTGCAACTCACATCATATACAATGTACTACACTGTGCATTTCGTCTAATGCGGGTTTTTTCAGTAAATTCTAAGTTTTTCAGTGCAACTCATTCATATACAATGTACTACACTGTGCATTTCGTCTAATGCGGGTTTTTCAGTAAATTCTAAGTTTTTCAGTGCAACTCACTCATATACAATGTACTACACTGTGCATTTCGTCTAATGCGGGTTTTTCAGTAAATTCTAATTTTTTCAGTGCAACTCACTCATATACAATGTACTACACTGTGCATTTCCTCTAATGCGGGTTTTTCAGTAAATTCTAATTTTTTCAGTGTGCAACTCACTCATATACAATGTACTACACTGTGCATTTCCTCTAATGCGGGTTTTTCAGTAAATTCTAAGTTTTTCAGTGCAACTCACTCATATACAATGTACTACACTGTGCATTTCGTCTAATGCGGGGTTTTTCAGTAAATTCTAATTTTTTCAGTGCAACTCACTCATATACAATGTACTACACTGTGCATTTCGTCTAATGCGGGTTTTTCAGTAAATTCTAAGTTTTTCAGTGCAACTCACTCATATACAATGTACTACACTGTGCATTTCGTCTAATGCGGGTTTTTCAGTAAATTCTAAGTTTTTCAGTGCAACTCACTCTTATACAATGTACTACACTGTGCATTTCGTCTAATGCGGGTTTTTCAGTAAATTCTAAGTTTTTCAGTGCACTCACTCATATACAATGTACTACACTGTGCATTTCGTCTAATGCGGGTTTTTCAGTAAATTCTAAGTTTTTCAGTGCAACTCACTCATATACTATGTACTACACTGTGCATTTCATCTAATGCGGGTTTTTCAGTAAATTCTAAGTTTATCAGTGCAACTCACTCATATACAATGTACTACACTGTGCATTTCGTCTAATGCGGGTTTTTCAGTAAATTCTAAGTTTTTCAGTGCAACTCACTCATATACAATGTACTACACTGTGCATTTCGTCTAATGGTGGTTTTTCAGTAAATTCTAAGTTTTTCAGTGCAACTCACTCATATACAATGTACTACACTGTGCATTTCGTCTAATGCGGGTTTTTCAGTAAATTCTAAGTTTTTCAGTGCAACTCACTCATATAAAATGTACTACACTGTGCATTTCGTCTAATGCGGGTTTTTCAGTAAATTCTAAGTTTTTCAGTGCAACTCACTCATATACAATGTACTACACTGTGCATATCGTCTAATGCGGGTTTTTCAGTAAATTCTAAGTTTTTCAGTGCAACTCACTCATATACAATGTACTACACTGTGCATTTCGTCTAATGCGGGTTTTTCAGTAAATTCTAAGTTTTTCAGTGCAACTCACTCATATACAATGTACTACACTGTGCATTTCGTCTAATGCGGGTTTCTCAGTAAATTCTAAGTTTTTCAGTGCAACTCACTCATATACAATGTACTACACTGTGCATTTCGTCTAATGCGGGTTTTTCAGTAAATTCTAAGTTTTTCAGTGCAACTCACTCATATACAATGTACTACACTGTGCATTTCGTCTAATGCGGGTTTTTCAGTAAATTCTAAGTTTTTCAGTGCAACTCACTCATATACTATGTACTACACTGTGCATTTCGTCTAATGCGGGTTTTTCAGTAAATTCTAAGTTTTTCAGTGCAACTCACTCATATACAATGTACTACACTGTGCATTTCGTCTAATGCGGGTTTTTCAGTAAATTCTAAGTTTTTCAGTGCAACTCACTCATATACAATGTACTAAACTGTGCATTTCGTCTAATGCGGGTTTTTCAGTAAATTCTAAGTTTTTCAGTGCAACTCACTCATATACAATGTACTACACTGTGCATTTCTTCTAATGGTGGTTTTTCAGTAAATTCTAAGTTTTTCAGTGCAACTCACTCATATACAATGTACTACACTGTGCATTTCGTCTAATGCGGGTTTTTCAGTAAATTCTAAGTTTTTCAGTGCAACTCACTCATATACAATGTACTACACTGTGCATTTCGTCTAATGCGGGTTTTTCAGTAAATTCTAAGTTTTTCAGTGCAAATCACTCATATACAATGTACTACACTGTGCATTTCGTCTAATGCGGGTTTTTCAGTAAATTCTAAGTTTTTCAGTGCAACTCACTCATATACAATGTACTACACTGTGCATTTCGTCTAATGGGCGTTTTTCAGTAAATTCTAAGTTTTTCAGTGCAACTCACTCATATACAATGTACTAAACTGTGCATTTCGTCTAATGCGGGTTTTTCAGTAAATTCTAAGTTTTTCAGTGCAACTCACTCATATACAATGTACTACACTGTGCATTTCGTCTAATGGTGGTTTTTCAGTAAATTCTAAGTTTTTCAGTGCAACTCACTCATATACAATGTACTACACTGTGCATTTCGTCTAATGCGGGTTTTTCAGTAAATTCTAAGTTCTTCAGTGCAACTCACTCATATACAATGTACTACACTGTGCATTTCGTCTAATGCGGGTTTTTCAGTAAATTCTAAGTTTTTCAGTGCAACTCACTCATATACAATGTACTACACTGTGCATTTCGTCTAATGCGGGTTTTTCAGTAAATTCTAAGTTTTTCAGTGCAACTCACTCATGTACAATGTACTACACTGTGCATTTCGTTAATGCGGGTTTTTCAGTAATTTCTAAGTTTTTCAGTGCAACTCACTCATATACAATGTACTACACTGTGCATTTCGTCTAATGCGGGTTTTTCAGTAAATTCTAAGTTTTTCAGTGCAACTCACTCTTATACAATGTACTACACTGTGCATTTCGTCTAATGCGGGTTTTATAGTAAATTCTAAGTTTTTCAGTGCAACTCACTCATATACTATGTACTACACTGCATTTCGTCTAATGCGGGTTTTTCAGTAAATTCTGAGTTTTTCAGTGCAACTCACTCATATACAATGTACTACACTGTGCATTTCGTCTAATGCGGGTTTTTCAGTAAATTCTAAGTTTTTCAGTGCAACTCACTCATATACAATGTACTACACTGTGCATTTCGTCTAATGCGGGTTTTTCAGTAAATTCTAAGTTTTTCAGTGCAACTCACTCATATACAATGTACTACACTGTGCATTTCGTCTAATGCGGGTTTTTCAGTAAATTCTAAGTTTTTCAGTGCAACTCACTCATATACAATGTACTACACAGTGCATTTCGTCTAATGGTGGTTTTTCAGTAAATTCTAAGTTTTTCAGTGCAACTCACTCATATACAATGTACTACACTGTGCATTTCGTCTAATGCGGGTTTTTCAGTAAATTCTAATTTTTTCAGTGCAACTCACTCATATACAATGTACTACACTGTGCATTTCCTCTAATGCGGGTTTTTCAGTAAATTCTAAGTTTTTCGGTGCAACTCACTCATATACAATGTACTACACTGTGCATTTTGTCTAATGCGGGTTTTTCAGTAAATTCTAAGTTTTTCAGTGCAACTCACTCATATACAATGTACTACACTGTGCATTTCGTCTAATGCGGGTTTTTCAGTAAATTCTAAGTTTTTCAGTGCAACTCACTCATATACAATGTACTACACTGTGCATTTCGTCTAATGCGGGTTTTTCAGTAAATTCTACGTTTTTCAGTTCAACTCACTCATATACAATGTACTACACTGTGCATTTCGTCTAATGGTGGTTTTTCAGTAAATTCTAAGTTTTTCAGTGCAACTCACTCATATACAATGTACTACACTGTGCATTTTGTCTAATGCGGGTTTTTCAGTAAATTCTAATTTTTTCAGTGCAACTCACTCATATACAATGTACTACACTGTGCATTTCCTCTAATGCGGGTTTTTCAGTAAATTCTAAGTTTTTCAGTGCAACTCACTCATATACAATGTACTACACTGTGCATTTCGTCTAATGCGGGTTTTTCAGTAAATTCTAATTTTTTCAGTGCAACTCACTCATATACAATGTACTACACTGTGCATTTCGTCTAATGCGGGTTTTTCAGTAAATTCTAAGTTTTTCAGTGCAACTCACTCATATACAATGTACTACACTGTGCATTTCGTCTAATGCGGGTTTTTCAGTAAATTCTAATTTTTTCAGTGCAACTCACTCATATACAATGTACTACACTGTGCATTTCGTCTAATGCGGGTTTTTCAGTAAATTCTAAGTTTTTCAGTGCAACTCACTCATATACAATGTACTACACTGTGCATTTCGTCTAATGCGGGTTTTTCAGTAAATTCTAAGTTTTTCAGTGCAACTCACTCTTATACAATGTACTACACTGTGCATTTCGTCTAATGCGGGTTTTATAGTAAATTCTAAGTTTTTCAGTGCAACTCACTCATATACTATGTACTACACTGCATTTCGTCTAATGCGGGTTTTTCAGTAAATTCTAAGTTTTTCAGTGCAACTCACTCATATACAATGTACTACACTGTGCATTTCGTCTAATGCGGGTTTTTCAGTAAATTCTAAGTTTTTCAGTGCAACTCACTCATATACTATGTACTACACTGTGCATTTCATCTAATGCGGGTTTTTCAGTAAATTCTAAGTTTTTCAGTGCAACTCACTCATATACTATGTACTACACTGTGCATTTCATCTAATGCGGGTTTTTTAGTAAATTCTAAGTTTTTCAGTGCAACTCACTCATATACTATGTACTACACTGTGCATTTCGTCTAATGCGGGTTTTTCAGTAAATTCTAAGTTTTTCAGTGCAACTCACTCATATACAATGTACTACACTGTGCATTTCGTCTAATGCGGGTTTTTCAGTAAATTCTAAGTTTTTCAGTGCAACTCACTCATATACAATGTACTACACTGTGCATTTCGTCTAATGCGGGTTTTTCAGTAAATTCTAAGTTTTTCAGTGCAACTCACTCATATAAAATGTACTACACTGTGCATTTCGTCTAATGCGGGTTTTTCAGTAAATTCTAAGTTTTTCAGTGCAACTCACTCATATACAATGTACTACACTGTGCATATCGTCTAATGCGGGTTTTTCAGTAAATTCTAAGTTTTTCAGTGCAACTCACTCATATACAATGTACTACACTGTGCATTTCGTCTAATGCGGGTTTTTCAGTAAATTCTAAGTTTTTCAGTGCAACTCACTCATATACAATGTACTACACTGTGCATTTCGTCTAATGCGGGTTTCTCAGTAAATTCTAAGTTTTTCAGTGCAACTCACTCATATACAATGTACTACACTGTGCATTTCGTCTAATGCGGGTTTTTCAGTAAATTCTAAGTTTTTCAGTGCAACTCACTCATATACAATGTACTACACTGTGCATTTCGTCTAATGCGGGTTTTTCAGTAAATTCTAAGTTCTTCAGTGCAACTCACTCATATACTATGTACTACACTGTGCATTTCGTCTAATGCGGGTTTTTCAGTAAATTCTAAGTTTTTCAGTGCAACTCACTCATATACTATGTACTACACTGTGCATTTCGTCTAATGCGGGTTTTTCAGTAAATTCTAAGTTTTTCAGTGCAACTCACTCATATACAATGTACTAAACTGTGCATTTCGTCTAATGCGGGTTTTTCAGTAAATTCTAAGTTTTTCAGTGCAACTCACTCATATACAATGTACTACACTGTGCATTTCTTCTAATGGTGGTTTTTCAGTAAATTCTAAGTTTTTCAGTGCAACTCACTCATATACAATGTACTACACTGTGCATTTCGTCTAATGCGGGTTTTTCAGTAAATTCTAAGTTTTTCAGTGCAACTCACTCATATACAATGTACTACACTGTGCATTTCGTCTAATGCGGGTTTTTCAGTAAATTCTAAGTTTTTCAGTGCAAATCACTCATATACTATGTACTACACTGTGCATTTCGTCTAATGCGGGTTTTTCAGTAAATTCTAAGTTTTTCAGTGCAACTCACTCATATACAATGTACTACACTGTGCATTTCGTCTAATGGGCGTTTTTCAGTAAATTCTAAGTTTTTCAGTGCAACTCACTCATATACAATGTACTAAACTGTGCATTTCGTCTAATGCGGGTTTTTCAGTAAATTCTAAGTTTTTCAGTGCAACTCACTCATATACAATGTACTACACTGTGCATTTCGTCTAATGGTGGTTTTTCAGTAAATTCTAAGTTTTTCAGTGCAACTCACTCATATACAATGTACTACACTGTGCATTTCGTCTAATGCGGGTTTTTCAGTAAATTCTAAGTTCTTCAGTGCAACTCACTCATATACAATGTACTACACTGTGCATTTCGTCTAATGCGGGTTTTTCAGTAAATTCTAAGTTTTTCAGTGCAACTCACTCATATACAATGTACTACACTGTGCATTTCGTCTAATGCGGGTTTTTCAGTAAATTCTAAGTTTTTCAGTTCAACTCACTCATGTACAATGTACTACACTGTGCATTTCGTTAATGCGGGTTTTTCAGTAATTTCTAAGTTTTTCAGTGCAACTCACTCATATACAATGTACTACACTGTGCATTTCGTCTAATGCGGGTTTTTCAGTAAATTCTAAGTTTTTCAGTGCAACTCACTCTTATACAATGTACTGCACTGTGCATTTCGTCTAATGCGGGTTTTATAGTAAATTCTAAGTTTTTCAGTGCAACTCACTCATATACTATGTACTACACTGCATTTCGTCTAATGCGGGTTTTTCAGTAAATTCTGAGTTTTTCAGTGCAACTCACTCATATACAATGTACTACACTGTGCATTTCGTCTAATGCGGGTTTTTCAGTAAATTCTAAGTTTTTCAGTGCAACTCACTCATATACAATGTACTACACTGTGCATTTCGTCTAATGCGGGTTTTTCAGTAAATTCTAAGTTTTTCAGTGCAACTCACTCATATACAATGTACTACACTGTGCATTTCGTCTAATGCGGGTTTTTCAGTAAATTCTAAGTTTTTCAGTGCAACTCACTCATATACAATGTACTACACAGTGCATTTCGTCTAATGGTGGTTTTTCAGTAAATTCTAAGTTTTTCAGTGCAACTCACTCATATACAATGTACTACACTGTGCATTTCGTCTAATGCGGGTTTTTCAGTAAATTCTAATTTTTTCAGTGCAACTCACTCATATACAATGTACTACACTGTGCATTTCCTCTAATGCGGGTTTTTCAGTAAATTCTAAGTTTTTCGGTGCAACTCACTCATATACAATGTACTACACTGTGCATTTCGTCTAATGCGGGTTTTTCAGTAAATTCTAAGTTTTTCAGTGCAACTCACTCATATACAATGTACTACACTGTGCATTTCGTCTAATGCGGGTTTTTCAGTAAATTCTAAGTTTTTCAGTGCAACTCACTCATATACAATGTACTACACTGTGCATTTCGTCTAATGCGGGTTTTTCAGTAAATTCTAAGTTTTTCAGTGCAACTCACTCATATACAATGTACTACACTGTGCATTTCGTCTAATGGTGGTTTTTCAGTAAATTCTAAGTTTTTCAGTGCAACTCACTCATATACAATGTACTACACTGTGCATTTTGTCTAATGCGGGTTTTTCAGTAAATTCTAATTTTTTCAGTGCAACTCACTCATATACAATGTACTACACTGTGCATTTCCTCTAATGCGGGTTTTTCAGTAAATTCTAAGTTTTTCAGTGCAACTCACTCATATACAATGTACTACACTGTGCATTTCGTCTAATGCGGGTTTTTCAGTAAATTCTAAGTTTTTCAGTGCAACTCACTCATATACAATGTACTACACTGTGCATTTCGTCTAATGCGGGTTTTTCAGTAAATTCTAAGTTTTTCAGTGCAACTCACTCATATACAATGTACTACACTGTGCATTTCGTCTAATGCGGGTTTTTCAGTAAATTCTAATTTTTTCAGTGCAACTCACTCATATACAATGTACTACACTGTGCATTTCGTCTAATGCGGGTTTTTCAGTAAATTCTAAGTTTTTCAGTGCAACTCACTCATATACAATGTACTACACTGTGCATTTCGTCTAATGCGGGTTTTTCAGTAAATTCTAAGTTTTTCAGTGCAACTCACTCTTATACAATGTACTACACTGTGCATTTCGTCTAATGCGGGTTTTATAGTAAATTCTAAGTTTTTCAGTGCAACTCACTCATATACTATGTACTACACTGCATTTCGTCTAATGTGGGTTTTTCAGTAAATTCTGAGTTTTTCAGTGCAACTCACTCATATACAATGTACTACACTGTGCATTTCGTCTAATGCGGGTTTTTCAGTAAATTCTAAGTTTTTCAGTGCAACTCACTCATATACAATGTACTACACTGTGCATTTCGTCTAATGCGGGTTTTTCAGTAAATTCTTAGTTTTTCAGTGCAACTCACTCATATACTATGTACTACACTGTGCATTTCATCTAATGCGGGTTTTTCAGTAAATTCTAAGTTTTTCAGTGCAACTCACTCATATACTATGTACTACACTGTGCATTTCATCTAATGCGGGTTTTTTAGTAAATTCTAAGTTTTTCAGTGCAACTCACTCATATACTATGTACTACACTGTGCATTTCGTCTAATGCGGGTTTTTCAGTAAATTCTAAGTTTTTCAGTGCAACTCACTCATATACAATGTACTACACTGTGCATTTCGTCTAATGCGGGTTTTTCAGTAAATTCTAAGTTTTTCAGTGCAACTCACTCATATACAATGTACTACACTGTGCATTTCGTCTAATGCGGGTTTTTCAGTAAATTCTAAGTTTTTCAGTGCAACTCACTCATATACAATGTACTACACTGTGCATTTCGTCTAATGCGGGTTTTTCAGTAAATTCTAAGTTTTTCAGTGCAACTCACTCATATACAATGTACTACACTGTGCATATCGTCTAATGCGGGTTTTTCAGTAAATTCTAAGTTTTTCAGTGCAACTCACTCATATACAATGTACTACACTGTGCATTTCGTCTAATGCGGGTTTTTCAGTAAATTCTAAGTTTTTCAGTGCAACTCACTCATATACAATGTACTACACTGTGCATTTCGTCTAATGCGGGTTTCTCAGTAAATTCTAAGTTTTTCAGTGCAACTCACTCATATACAATGTACTACACTGTGCATTTCGTCTAATGCGGGTTTTTCAGTAAATTCTAAGTTTTTCAGTGCAACTCACTCATATACAATGTACTACACTGTGCATTTCGTCTAATGCGGGTTTTTCAGTAAATTCTAAGTTCTTCAGTGCAACTCACTCATATACTATGTACTACACTGTGCATTTCGTCTAATGCGGGTTTTTCAGTAAATTCTAAGTTTTTCAGTGCAACTCACTCATATACTATGTACTACACTGTGCATTTCGTCTAATGCGGGTTTTTCAGTAAATTCTAAGTTTTTCAGTGCAACTCACTCATATACAATGTACTACACTGTGCATTTCGTCTAATGCGGGTTTTTCAGTAAATTCTAAGTTTTTCAGTGCAACTCACTCATATACAATGTACTACACTGTGCATTTCGTCTAATGCGGGTTTTTCAGTAAATTCTAAGTTCTTCAGTGCAACTCACTCATATACAATGTACTACACTGTGCATTTCGTCTAATGCGGGTTTTTCAGTAAATTCTAAGTTTTTCAGTACAACTCACTCATATACAATGTACTACACTGTGCATTTCGTCTAATGCGGGTTTTTCAGTAAATTCTAAGTTTTTCAGTGCAACTCACTCATGTACAATGTACTACACTGTGCATTTCGTCTAATGCGGGTTTTTCAGTAATTTCTAAGTTTTTCAGTGCAACTCACTCATATACAATGTACTACACTGTGCATTTCGTCTAATGCGGGTTTTTCAGTAAATTCTAAGTTTTTCAGTGCAACTCACTCTTATACAATGTACTACACTGTGCATTTCGTCTAATGCGGGTTTTATAGTAAATTCTAAGTTTTTCAGTGCAACTCACTCATATACTATGTACTACACTGCATTTCGTCTAATGCGGGTTTTTCAGTAAATTCTGAGTTTTTCAGTGCAACTCACTCATATACAATGTACTACACTGTGCATTTCGTCTAATGCGGGTTTTTCAGTAAATTCTAAGTTTTTCAGTGCAACTCACTCATATACAATGTACTACACTGTGCATTTCGTCTAATGCGGGTTTTTCAGTAAATTCTAAGTTTTTCAGTGCAACTCACTCATATACAATGTACTACACTGTGCATTTCGTCTAATGCGGGTTTTTCAGTAAATTCTAAGTTTTTCAGTGCAACTCACTCATATACAATGTACTACACTGTGCATTTCGTCTAATGGTGGTTTTTCAGTAAATTCTAAGTTTTTCAGTGCAACTCACTCATATACAGTGTACTACACTGTGCATTTCGTCTAATGCGGGTTTTTCAGTAAATTCTAAGTTTTTCAGTGCAACTCACTCATATACAATGTACTACACTGTGCATTTCGTCTAATGCGGGTTTTTCAGTAAATTCTAAGTTTTTCAGTGCAACTCACTCATATACAATGTACTACACTGTGCATTTCGTCTAATGCGGGTTTTTCAGTAAATTCTAAGTTTTTCAGTGCAACTCACTCATATAAAATGTACTACACTGTGCATTTCGTCTAATGCGGGTTTTTCAGTAAATTCTAAGTTTTTCAGTGCAACTCACTCATATACAATGTACTACACTGTGCATATCGTCTAATGCGGGTTTTTCAGTAAATTCTAAGTTTTTCAGTGCAACTCACTCATATACAATGTACTACACTGTGCATTTCGTCTAATGCGGGTTTTTCAGTAAATTCTACGTTTTTCAGTGCAACTCACTCATATACAATGTACTACACTGTGCATTTCGTCTAATGCGGTTTTTTCAGTAATTTCTAATTTTTTCAGTGCAACTCACTCATATACAATGTACTACACTGTGCATTTCGTCTAATGCGGGTTTTTCAGTAAATTCTAAGTTTTTCAGTGCAACTCACTCATATACAATGTACTACACTGTGCATTTCGTCTAATGCGGGTTTTTCAGTAAATTCTAAGTTTTTCAGTGCAACTCACTCTTATACAATGTACTACACTGTGCATTTCGTCTAATGCGGGTTTTATAGTAAATTCTAAGTTTTTCAGTGCAACTCACTCATATACTATGTACTACACTGCATTTCGTCTAATGTGGGTTTTTTCAGTAAATTCTGAGTTTTTCAGTGCAACTCACTCATATACAATGTACTACACTGTGC
Source organism: Mus caroli (assembly GCF_978045245.1). NCBI lineage: Eukaryota > Metazoa > Chordata > Mammalia > Rodentia > Muridae > Mus > Mus caroli. Next base: position 43,164 of record NW_028227694.1, on the reverse strand, counting down.
ATTTCGTCTAATGCGGGTTTTTCAGTAAATTCTAAGTTTTTCAGTGCAACTCACTCATATACAATGTACTACACTGTGCATTTCGTCTAATGCGGGTTTTTCAGTAAATTCTAAGTTTTTCAGTGCAACTCACTCATATACTATGTACTACACTGTGCATTTCATCTAATGCGGGTTTTTCAGTAAATTCTAAGTTTTTCAGTGCAACTCACTCATATACTATGTACTACACTGTGCATTTCATCTAATGCGGGTTTTTTAGTAAATTCTAAGTTTTTCAGTGCAACTCACTCATATACTATGTACTACACTGTGCATTTCGTCTAATGCGGGTTTTTCAGTAAATTCTAAGTTTTTCAGTGCAACTCACTCATATACAATGTACTACACTGTGCATTTCATCTAATGCGGGTTTTTCAGTAAATTCTAAGTTTTTCAGTGCAACTCACTCATATACAATGTACTACACTGTGCATTTCGTCTAATGCGGGTTTTTCAGTAAATTCTAAGTTTTTCAGTGCAACTCACTCATATAAAATGTACTACACTGTGCATTTCGTCTAATGCGGGTTTTTCAGTAAATTCTAAGTTTTTCAGTGCAACTCACTCATATACAATGTACTACACTGTGCATATCGTCTAATGCGGGTTTTTCAGTAAATTCTAAGTTTTTCAGTGCAACTCACTCATATACAATGTACTACACTGTGCATTTCGTCTAATGCGGGTTTTTCAGTAAATTCTAAGTTTTTCAGTGCAACTCACTCATATACAATGTACTACACTGTGCATTTCGTCTAATGCGGGTTTCTCAGTAAATTCTAAGTTTTTCAGTGCAACTCACTCATATACAATGTACTACACTGTGCATTTCGTCTAATGCGGGTTTTTCAGTAAATTCTAAGTTTTTCAGTGCAACTCACTCATATACAATGTACTACACTGTGCATTTCGTCTAATGCGGGTTTTTCAGTAAATTCTAAGTTCTTCAGTGCAACTCACTCATATACTATGTACTACACTGTGCATTTCGTCTAATGCGGGTTTTTCAGTAAATTCTAAGTTTTTCAGTGCAACTCACTCATATACTATGTACTACACTGTGCATTTCGTCTAATGCGGGTTTTTCAGTAAATTCTAAGTTTTTCAGTGCAACTCACTCATATACAATGTACTACACTGTGCATTTCGTCTAATGCGGGGTTTTCAGTAAATTCTAAGTTTTTCAGTACAACTCACTCATATACAATGTACTACACTGTGCATTTCGTCTAATGCGGGTTTTTCAGTAAATTCTAAGTTTTTCAGTGCAACTCACTCATGTACAATGTACTACACTGTGCATTTCGTCTAATGCGGGTTTTTCAGTAATTTCTAAGTTTTTCAGTGCAACTCACTCATATACAATGTACTACACTGTGCATTTCGTCTAATGCGGGTTTTTCAGTAAATTCTAAGTTTTTCAGTGCAACTCACTCTTATACAATGTACTACACTGTGCATTTCGTCTAATGCGGGTTTTATAGTAAATTCTAAGTTTTTCAGTGCAACTCACTCATATACTATGTACTACACTGCATTTCGTCTAATGCGGGTTTTTCAGTAAATTCTGAGTTTTTCAGTGCAACTCACTCATATACAATGTACTACACTGTGCATTTCGTCTAATGCGGGTTTTTCAGTAAATTCTAAGTTTTTCAGTGCAACTCACTCATATACAATGTACTACACTGTGCATTTCGTCTAATGCGGGTTTTTCAGTAAATTCTAAGTTTTTCAGTGCAACTCACTCATATACAATGTACTACACTGTGCATTTCGTCTAATGCGGGTTTTTCAGTAAATTCTAAGTTTTTCAGTGCAACTCACTCATATACAATGTACTACACTGTGCATTTCGTCTAATGGTGGTTTTTCAGTAAATTCTAAGTTTTTCAGTGCAACTCACTCATATACAGTGTACTACACTGTGCATTTCGTCTAATGCGGGTTTTTCAGTAAATTCTAAGTTTTTCAGTGCAACTCACTCATATACAATCTACTACACTGTGCATTTCGTCTAATGCGGGTTTTTCAGTAAATTCTAAGTTTTTCAGTGCAACTCACTCATATACAATGTACTACACTGTGCATTTCGTCTAATGCGGGTTTTTCAGTAAATTCTAAGTTTTTCAGTGCAACTCACTCATATACAATGTACTACACAGTGCATTTCGTCTAATGGTGGTTTTTCGGTAAATTCTAAGTTTTTCACTGCAACTCACTCATATACAATGTACTACACTGTGCATTTCGTCTAATGCGGGTTTTTCAGTAAATTCTAATTTTTTCAGTGCAACTCACTCATATACAATGTAATACACTGTGCATTTCCTCTAATGCGGGTTTTTCAGTAAATTCTAAGTTTTTCGGTGCAACTCACTCATATACAATGTACTACACTGTGCATTTCGTCTAATGCGGGTTTTTCAGTAAATTCTAAGTTTTTCAGTGCAACTCACTCATATACAATGTACTACACTGTGCATTTCGTCTAATGCGGGTTTTTCAGTAAATTCTAAGTTTTTCAGTGCAACTCACTCATATACAATGTACTACACTGTGCATTTCGTCTAATGCGGGTTTTTCAGTAAATTCTAATTTTTTCAGGGCAACTCACTCATATACAATGTACTACACTGTGCATTTCGTCTAATGCGGGTTTTTCAGTAAATTCTAAGTTTTTCAGTGCAACTCACTCATATACAATGTACTACACTGTGCATTTCGTCTAATGCGGGTTTTTCAGTAAATTCTAAGTTTTTCAGTGCAACTCACTCATATACAATGTACTACACTGTGCATTTCGTCTAATGCGGGTTTTTCAGTAAATTCTAATTTTTTCAGTGCAACTCACTCATATACAATGTACTACACTGTGCATTTCCTCTAATGCGGGTTTTTCAGTAAATTCTAAGTTTTTCAGTGCAACTCACTCATATACAATGTACTACACTGTGCATTTCGTCTAATGCGGGTTTTTCAGTAAATTCTAAGTTTTTCAGTGCAACTCACTCATATACAATGTACTACACTGTGCATTTCGTCTAATGCGGGCTTTTCAGTAAATTCTAAGTTTTTCAGTGCAACTCACTCATATAAAATGTACTACACTGTGCATTTCGTCTAATGCGGGTTTTTCAGTAAATTCTAAGTTCTTTCAGTGCAACTCACTCATATACAATGTACTACACTGTGCATTTCGTCTAATGCGGGTTTTTCAGTAAATTCTAAGTTTTTCAGTGCAACTCACTCATATACAATGTACTACACTGTGCATTTCGTCTAATGCGGGTTTTTCAGTAAATTCTAAGTTTTTCAGTGCAACTCACTCATATACAATGTACTACACTGTGCATTTCGTCTAATGCGGGTTTTTCAGTAAATTCTAAGTTTTTCAGTGCAACTCACTCATATACAATGTACTACACTGTGCATTTCGTCTAATGCGGGTTTTTCAGTAAATTCTAAGTTTTTCAGTGCAACTCACTCATATACAATGTACTACACTGTGCATTTCGTCTAATGCGGGTTTTTCAGTAAATTCTAAGTTTTTCAGTGCAACTCACTCATATACAATGTACTACACTGTGCATTTCGTCTAATGCGGGTTTTTCAGTAAATTCTAAGTTTTTCAGTGCAACTCACTCATATACAATGTACTACACTGTGCATTTCGTCTAATGCGGGTTTTTCAGTAAATTCTAAGTTTTTCAGTGCAACTCACTCATATACAATGTACTACACTGTGCATTTCGTCTAATGCGGGTTTTTCAGTAAATTCTAAGTTTTCAGTGCAACTCACTCATATACAATGTACTACACTGTGCATTTCGTCTAATGCGGGTTTTTCAGTAAATTCTAAGTTTTTCAGTGCAACTCACTCATATACAATGTACTACACTGTGCATTTCGTCTAATGCGGGTTTTTCAGTAAATTCTAAGTTTTTCAGTGCAACTCACTCATATACAATGTACTACACTGTGCATTTCGTCTAATGCGGGTTTTTCAGTAAATTCTAAGTTTTTCAGTGCAACTCACTCATATACAATGTACTACACTGTGCATTTCGTCTAATGCGGGTTTTTCAGTAAATTCTAAGTTTTTCAGTGCAACTCACTCATATACAATGTACTACACTGTGCATTTCGTCTAATGCGGGTTTTTCAGTAAATTCTAAGTTTTTCAGTGCAACTCACTCATATACAATGTACTACACTGTGCATTTCGTCTAATGCGGGTTTTTCAGTAAATTCTAAGTTTTTCAGTGCAACTCACTCATATACAATGTACTACACTGTGCATTTCGTCTAATGCGGGTTTCTCAGTAAATTCTAAGTTTTTCAGTGCAACTCACTCATATACAATGTACTACACTGTGCATTTCGTCTAATGCGGGTTTTTCAGTAAATTCTAAGTTTTTCAGTGCAACTCACTCATATACAATGTACTACACTGTGCATTTCGTCTAATGCGGGTTTTTCAGTAAATTCTAAGTTTTTCAGTGCAACTCACTCATATACTATGTACTACACTGTGCATTTCGTCTAATGCGGGTTTTTCAGTAAATTCTAAGTTTTTCAGTGCAACTCACTCATATACAATGTACTACACTGTGCATTTCGTCTAATGGTGGTTTTTCAGTAAATTCTAAGTTTTTCAGTGCAACTCACTCATATACAATGTACTAAAACTGTGCATTTTGTCTAATGCGGGTTTTTCAGTAAATTCTAAGTTTTTCAGTGCAACTCACTCATATACAATGTACTACACTGTGCATTTCGTCTAATGGTGGTTTTTCAGTAAATTCTAAGTTTTTCAGTGCAACTCACTCATATACAATGTACTACACTGTGCATTTCGTCTAATGCGGGTTTTTCAGTAAATTCTAAGTTCTTCAGTGCAACTCACTCATATACAATGTACTACACTGTGCATTTCGTCTAATGCGGGTTTTTCAGTAAATTCTAAGTTTTTCAGTGCAACTCACTCATATACAATGTACTACACTGTGCATTTCGTCTAATGCGGGTTTTTCAGTAAATTCTAAGTTTTTCAGTGCAACTCACTCATGTACAATGTACTACACTGTGCATTTCGTCTAATGCGGGTTTTTCAGTAATTTCTAAGTTTTTCAGTGCAACTCACTCATATACAATGTACTACACTGTGCATTTCGTCTAATGCGGGTTTTTCAGTAAATTCTAAGTTTTTCAGTGCAACTCACTCTTATACAATGTACTACACTGTGCATTTCTTCTAAAGCGGGTTTTATAGTAAATTCTAAGTTTTTCAGTGCAACTCACTCATATACAATGTACTACACTGTGCATTTCGTCTAATGCGGGTTTTTCAGTAAATTCTAAGTTTTTCAGTGCAACTCACTCATATACAATGTACTACACTGTGCATTTCGTCTAATGCGGGTTTTTCAGTAAATTCTAAGTTCTTCAGTGCAACTCACTCATATACAATCTACTACACTGTGCATTTCGTCTAATGCGGGTTTTTCAGTAAATTCTAAGTTTTTCAGTGCAACTCACTCATATACAATGTACTACACTGTGCATTTCGTCTAATGCGGGTTTTTCAGTAAATTCTAAGTTTTTCAGTGCAACTCACTCATATACAATGTACTACACTGTGCATTTCGTCTAATGCGGGTTTCTCAGTAAATTCTAAGTTTTTCAGTGCAACTCACTCATATACAATGTACTACACTGTGCATTTCGTCTAATGCGGGTTTTTCAGTAAATTCTAAGTTTTTCAGTGCAACTCACTCATATACAATGTACTACACTGTGCATTTCGTCTAATGCGGGTTTTTCAGTAAATTCTAAGTTTTTCAGTGCAACTCACTCATATACTATGTACTACACTGTGCATTTCGTCTAATGCGGGTTTTTCAGTAAATTCTAAGTTTTTCAGTGCAACTCACTCATATACAATGTACTACACTGTGCATTTCGTCTAATGCGGGTTTTTCAGTAAATTCTAAGTTTTTCAGTGCAACTCACTCATATACAATGTACTAAACTGTGCATTTCGTCTAATGCGGGTTTTTCAGTAAATTCTAAGTTCTTCAGTGCAACTCACTCATATACAATGTACTACACTGTGCATTTCGTCTAATGCGGGTTTTTCAGTAAATTCTAAGTTTTTCAGTGCAACTCACTCATATACAATGTACTACACTGTGCATTTCGTCTAATGGTGGTTTTTCAGTAAATTCTAAGTTTTTCAGTGCAACTCACTCATATACAATGTACTACACTGTGCATTTCGTCTAATGCGGGTTTTTCAGTAAATTCTAAGTTCTTCAGTGCAACTCACTCATTATACAATGTACTACACTGTGCATTTCGTCTAATGCGGGTTTTTCAGTAAATTCTAAGTTTTTCAGTGCAACTCACTCATATACAATGTACTACACTGTGCATTTCGTCTAATGCGGGTTTTTCAGTAAATTCTAAGTTTTTCAGTGCAACTCACTCATGTACAATGTACTACACTGTGCATTTCGTCTAATGCGGGTTTTTCAGTAATTTCTAAGTTTTTCAGTGCAACTCACTCATATACAATGTACTACACTGTGCATTTCGTCTAATGCGGGTTTTTCAGTAAATTCTAAGTTTTTCAGTGCAACTCACTCTTATACAATGTACTACACTGTGCATTTCTTCTAAAGCGGGTTTTATAGTAAATTCTAAGTTTTTCAGTGCAACTCACTCATATACAATGTACTACACTGTGCATTTCGTCTAATGCGGGTTTTTCAGTAAATTCTAAGTTTTTCATTGCAACTCACTCATATACAATGTACTACACTGTGCATTTCGTCTAATGCGGGTTTTTCAGTAAATTCTAAGTTTTTCAGTGCAACTCACTCATATACAATGTACTACACTGTGCATTTCGTCTAATGGTGGTTTTTCAGTAAATTCTAAGTTTTTCAGTGCAACTCACTCATATACAGTGTACTACACTGTGCATTTCGTCTAATGCGGGTTTTTCAGTAAATTCTAAGTTTTTCAGTGCAACTCACTCATATACAATGTACTACACTGTGCATTTCGTCTAATGCGGGTTTTTCAGTAAATTCTAATTTTTTCAGTGCAACTCACTCATATACAATGTACTACACTGTGCATTTCCTCTAATGCGGGTTTTTAAGTAAATTCTAAGTTTTTCAGTGCAACTCACTCATATACAATGTACTACACTGTGCATTTCGTCTAATGCGGGTTTTTCAGTAAATTCTAAGTTTTTCAGTGCAACTCACTCATATACAATGTACTACACTGTGCATTTCGTCTAATGCGGGTTTTTCAGTAAATTCTAAGTTCTTCAGTGCAACTCACTCATATACAATCTACTACACTGTGCATTTCGTCTAATGCGGGTTTTTCAGTAAATTCTAAGTTTTTCAGTGCAACTCACTCATATACAATGTACTACACTGTGCATTTCGTCTAATGCGGGTTTTTCAGTAAATTCTAAGTTTTTCAGTGCAACTCACTCATATACAATGTACTACACTGTGCATTTCGTCTAATGCGGGTTTTTCAGTAAATTTTAAGTTTTTCAGTGCAACTCACTCATGTACAATGTACTACACTATGCATTTCGTCTAATGCGGGTTTTTCAGTAATTTCTAAGTTTTTCAGTGCAACTCACTCATATACAATATACTACACTGTGCATTTCGTCTAATGCGGGTTTTTCAGTAAATTCTAAGTTCTTCAGTGCAACTCACTCATATACAATCTACTACACTGTGCATTTCGTCTAATGCGGGTTTTTCAGTAAATTCTAAGTTTTTCAGTGCAACTCACTCATATACAATGTACTACACTGTGCATTTCGTCTAATGCGGGTTTTTCAGTAAATTCTAAGTTTTTCAGAGCAACTCACTCATATACAATGTACTACACTGTGCATTTCGTCTAATGCGGGTTTTTCAGTAAATTCTAAGTTTTTCAGTGCAACTCACTCATATACAATGTACTACACTGTGCATTTCGTCTAATGCGGGTTTTTCAGTAAATTCTAATTTTTTCAGTGCAACTCACTCATATACAATGTACTACACTGTGCATTTCGTCTAATGCGGGTTTTTCAGTAAATTCTAATTTTTTCAGTGCAACTCACTCATATACAATGTACTACACTGTGCATTTCGTCTAATGCGGGTTTTTCAGTAAATTCTAAGTTTTTCAGTGCAACTCACTCATATACAATGTACTACACTGTGCATTTCGTCTAATGCGGGTTTTTCAGTAAATTCTAAGTTTTTCAGTGCAACTCACTCATATACAATGTACTAAACTGTGCATTTCGTCTAATGCGGGTTTTTCAGTAAATTCTAAGTTTTTCAGTGCAACTCACTCATATACAATGTACTACACTGTGCATTTCGTCTAATGCGGGTTTTTCAGTAAATTCTAATTTTTTCAGTGCAACTCACTCATATACAATGTACTACACTGTGCATTTCGTCTAATGCGGGTTTTTCAGTAAATTCTAAGTTTTTCAGTGCAACTCACTCATATACAATGTACTACACTGTGCATTTCGTCTAATGCGGGTTTTTCAGTAAATTCTAAGTTTTTCAGTGCAACTCACTCATATACAATGTACTAAACTGTGCATTTCGTCTAATGCGGGTTTTTCAGTAAATTCTAAGTTTTTCAGTGCAACTCACTCATATACAATGTACTACACTGTGCATTTCGTCTAATGCGGGTTTTTCAGTAAATTCTAATTTTTTCAGTGCAACTCACTCATATACAATGTACTACACTGTGCATTTCGTCTAATGCGGGTTTTTCAGTAAATTCTAAGTTTTTCAGTGCAACTCACTCTTATACAATGTACTACACTGTGCATTTCATCTAATGCAGGTTTTTCAGTAAATTCTAAGTTTTTCAGTGCAACTCACTCATATACAATGTACTACACTGTGCATTTCGTCTAATGCGGGTTTTTCAGTAAATTCTAAGTTTTTCAGTGCAACTCACTCATATACAATGTACTACACTGTGCATTTCGTCTAATGCGGGTTTTTCAGTAAATTCTAAGTTTTTCAGTGCAACTCACTCATATACAATGTACTACACTGTGCATTTCGTCTAATGCGGGATTTTCAGTAAATTCTAATTTTTTCAGTGCAACTCACTCATATACAATGTACTACACTGTGCATTTCGTCTAATGCGGGTTTTTCAGTAAATTCTAAGTTTTTCAGTGCAACTCACTCATATACAATGTACTACACTGTGCATTTCGTCTAATGGTGGTTTTTCAGTAAATTCTAAGTTTTTCAGTGCAACTCACTCATATACAATGTACTACACTGTGCATTTCGTCTAATGCGGGTTTTTCAGTAAATTCTAAGTTCTTCAGTGCAACTCACTCATATACAATGTACTACACTGTGCATTTCGTCTAATGCGGGTTTTTCAGTAAATTCTAAGTTTTTCAGTGCAACTCACTCATATACAATGTACTACACTGTGCATTTCGTCTAATGCGGGTTTTTCAGTAAATTCTAAGTTTTTCAGTGCAACTCACTCATGTACAATGTACTACACTGTGCATTTCGTCTAATGCGGGTTTTTCAGTAATTTCTAAGTTTTTCAGTGCAACTCACTCATATACAATGTACTACACTGTGCATTTCGTCTAATGCGGGTTTTTCAGTAAATTCTAAGTTTTTCAGTGCAACTCACTCTTATACAATGTACTACACTGTGCATTTCTTCTAAAGCGGGTTTTATAGTAAATTCTAAGTTTTTCAGTGCAACTCACTCATATACAATGTACTACACTGTGCATTTCGTCTAATGCGGGTTTTTCAGTAAATTCTAAGTTTTTCAGTGCAACTCACTCATATACAATGTACTACACTGTGCATTTCGTCTAATGCGGGTTTTTCAGTAAATTCTAAGTTCTTCAGTGCAACTCACTCATATACAATCTACTACACTGTGCATTTCGTCTAATGCGGGTTTTTCAGTAAATTCTAAGTTTTTCAGTGCAACTCACTCATATACAATGTACTACACTGTGCATTTCGTCTAATGCGGGTTTTTCAGTAAATTCTAAGTTTTTCAGTGCAACTCACTCATATACAATGTACTACACTGTGCATTTCGTCTAATGCGGGTTTCTCAGTAAATTCTAAGTTTTTCAGTGCAACTCACTCATATACAATGTACTACACTGTGCATTTCGTCTAATGCGGGTTTTTCAGTAAATTCTAAGTTTTTCAGTGCAACTCACTCATATACAATGTACTACACTGTGCATTTCGTCTAATGCGGGTTTTTCAGTAAATTCTAAGTTTTTCCGTGCAACTCACTCATATACTATGTACTACACTGTGCATTTCGTCTAATGCGGGTTTTTCAGTAAATTCTAAGTTTTTCAGTGCAACTCACTCATATACAATGTACTACACTGTGCATTTCGTCTAATGCGGGTTTTTCAGTAAATTCTAAGTTTTTCAGTGCAACTCACTCATATACAATGTACTAAACTGTGCATTTCGTCTAATGCGGGTTTTTCAGTAAATTCTAAGTTTTTCAGTGCAACTCACTCATATACAATGTACTACACTGTGCATTTCGTCTAATGGTGGTTTTTCAGTAAATTCTAAGTTTTTCAGTGCAACTCACTCATATACAATGTACTACACTGTGCATTTCGTCTAATGCGGGTTTTTCAGTAAATTCTAAGTTCTTCAGTGCAACTCACTCATATACAATGTACTACACTGTGCATTTCGTCTAATGCGGGTTTTTCAGTAAATTCTAAGTTTTTCAGTGCAACTCACTCATATACAATGTACTACACTGTGCATTTCGTCTAATGCGGGTTTTTCAGTAAATTCTAAGTTTTTCAGTGCAACTCACTCATGTACAATGTACTACACTGTGCATTTCGTCTAATGCGGGTTTTTCAGTAATTTCTAAGTTTTTCAGTGCAACTCACTCATATACAATGTACTACACTGTGCATTTCGTCTAATGCGGGTTTTTCAGTAAATTCTAAGTTTTTCAGTGCAACTCACTCTTATACAATGTACTACACTGTGCATTTCTTCTAAAGCGGGTTTTATAGTAAATTCTAAGTTTTTCAGTGCAACTCACTCATATACAATGTACTACACTGTGCATTTCGTCTAATGCGGGTTTTTCAGTAAATTCTAAGTTTTTCATTGCAACTCACTCATATACAATGTACTACACTGTGCATTTCGTCTAATGCGGGTTTTTCAGTAAATTCTAAGTTTTTCAGTGCAACTCACTCATATACAATGTACTACACTGTTCATTTCGTCTAATGGTGGTTTTTCAGTAAATTCTAAGTTTTTCAGTGCAACTCACTCATATACAGTGTACTACACTGTGCATTTCGTCTAATGCGGGTTTTTCAGTAAATTCTAAGTTTTTCAGTGCAACTCACTCATATACAATGTACTACACTGTGCATTTCGTCTAATGCGGGTTTTTCAGTAAATTCTAATTTTTTCAGTGCAACTCACTCATATACAATGTACTACACTGTGCATTTCCTCTAATGCGGGTTTTTAAGTAAATTCTAAGTTTTTCAGTGCAACTCACTCATATACAATGTACTACACTGTGCATTTCGTCTAATGCGGGTTTTTCAGTAAATTCTAAGTTCTTCAGTGCAACTCACTCATATACAATCTACTACACTGTGCATTTCGTCTAATGCGGGTTTTTCAGTAAATTCTAAGTTTTTCAGTGCAACTCACTCATATACAATGTACTACACTGTGCATTTCGTCTAATACGGGTTTTTCAGTAAATTCTAAGTTTTTCAGTGCAACTCACTCATATACAATGTACTACACTGTGCATTTCGTCTAATGCGGGTTTTTCAGTAAATTCTAAGTTTTTCAGTGCAACTCACTCATGTACAATGTACTACACTGTGCATTTGGTCTAATGCGGGTTTTTCAGTAATTTCTAAGTTTTTCAGTGCAACTCACTCATATACAATGTACTACACTGTGCATTTCGTCTAATGCGGGTTTTTCAGTAAATTCTAAGTTCTTCAGTGCAACTCACTCATATACAATCTACTACACTGTGCATTTCGTCTAATGCGGGTTTTTCAGTAAATTCTAAGTTTTTCAGTGCAACTCACTCATATACAATGTACTACACTGTGCATTTCGTCTAATGCGGGTTTTTCAGTAAATTCTAAGTTTTTCAGTGCAACTCACTCATATACAATGTACTACACTGTGCGTTTCGTCTAATGCGGGTTTTTCAGTAAATTCTAAGTTTTTCAGTGCAACTCACTCATGTACAATGTACTACACTGTGCATTTCGTCTAATGCGGGTTTTTCAGTAATTTCTAAGTTTTTCAGTGCAACTCACTCATATACAATGTACTACACTGTGCATTTCGTCTAATACGGGTTTTTCAGTAAATTCTAAGTTTTTCAGTGCAACTCACTCTTATACAATGTACTACACTGTGCATTTCATCTAATGCAGGTTTTTCAGTAAATTCTAAGTTTTTCAGTGCAACTCACTCATATACAATGTACTACACTGTGCATTTCGTCTAATGCGGGTTTTTCAGTAAATTCTAAGTTTTTCAGTGCAACTCACTCATATACAATGTACTACACTGTGCATTTCATCTAATGGTGGTTTTTCAGTAAATTCTAAGTTTTTCAGTGCAACTCACTCATATACAATGTACTACACTGTGCATTTCGTCTAATGCGGGTTTTTCAGTAAATTCTAATTTTTTCAGTGCAACTCACTCATATACAATGTACTACACTGTGCATTTCGTCTAATGCGGGTTTTTCAGTAAATTCTAAGTTTTTCAGTGCAACTCACTCATATACAATGTACTACACTGTGCATTTCGTCTAATGCGGGTTTTTCAGTAAATTCTAAGTTTTTCAGTGCAACTCACTCATATACAATGTACTACACTGTGCATTTCATCTAATGGTGGTTTTTCAGTAAATTCTAAGTTTTTCAGTGCAACTCACTCATATACAATGTACTACACTGTTCATTTCGTCTAATGGTGGTTTTTCAGTAAATTCTAAGTTTTTCAGTGCAACTCACTCATATACAGTGTACTACACTGTGCATTTCGTCTAATGCGGGTTTTTCAGTAAATTCTAAGTTTTTCAGTGCAACTCACTCATATACAATGTACTACACTGTGCATTTCGTCTAATGCGGGTTTTTCAGTAAATTCTAATTTTTTCAGTGCAACTCACTCATATACAATGTACTACACTGTGCATTTCCTCTAATGCGGGTTTTTAAGTAAATTCTAAGTTTTTCAGTGCAACTCACTCATATACAATGTACTACACTGTGCATTTCGTCTAATGCGGGTTTTTCAGTAAATTCTAAGTTCTTCAGTGCAACTCACTCATATACAATCTACTACACTGTGCATTTCGTCTAATGCGGGTTTTTCAGTAAATTCTAAGTTTTTCAGTGCAACTCACTCATATACAATGTACTACACTGTGCATTTCGTCTAATACGGGTTTTTCAGTAAATTCTAAGTTTTTCAGTGCAACTCACTCATATACAATGTACTACACTGTGCATTTCGTCTAATGCGGGTTTTTCAGTAAATTCTAAGTTTTTCAGTGCAACTCACTCATGTACAATGTACTACACTGTGCATTTGGTCTAATGCGGGTTTTTCAGTAATTTCTAAGTTTTTCAGTGCAACTCACTCATATACAATGTACTACACTGTGCATTTCGTCTAATGCGGGTTTTTCAGTAAATTCTAAGTTCTTCAGTGCAACTCACTCATATACAATCTACTACACTGTGCATTTCGTCTAATGCGGGTTTTTCAGTAAATTCTAAGTTTTTCAGTGCAACTCACTCATATACAATGTACTACACTGTGCATTTCGTCTAATGCGGGTTTTTCAGTAAATTCTAAGTTTTTCAGTGCAACTCACTCATATACAATGTACTACACTGTGCGTTTCGTCTAATGCGGGTTTTTCAGTAAATTCTAAGTTTTTCAGTGCAACTCACTCATGTACAATGTACTACACTGTGCATTTCGTCTAATGCGGGTTTTTCAGTAATTTCTAAGTTTTTCAGTGCAACTCACTCATATACAATGTACTACACTGTGCATTTCGTCTAATACGGGTTTTTCAGTAAATTCTAAGTTTTTCAGTGCAACTCACTCTTATACAATGTACTACACTGTGCATTTCATCTAATGCAGGTTTTTCAGTAAATTCTAAGTTTTTCAGTGCAACTCACTCATATACAATGTACTACACTGTGCATTTCGTCTAATGCGGGTTTTTCAGTAAATTCTAAGTTTTTCAGTGCAACTCACTCATATACAATGTACTACACTGTGCATTTCATCTAATGGTGGTTTTTCAGTAAATTCTAAGTTTTTCAGTGCAACTCACTCATATACAATGTACTACACTGTGCATTTCGTCTAATGCGGGTTTTTCAGTAAATTCTAATTTTTTCAGTGCAACTCACTCATATACAATGTACTACACTGTGCATTTCGTCTAATGCGGGTTTTTCAGTAAATTCTAAGTTTTTCAGTGCAACTCACTCATATACAATGTACTACACTGTGCATTTCATCTAATGGTGGTTTTTCAGTAAATTCTAAGTTTTTCAGTGCAACTCACTCATATACAATGTACTACACTGTGCATTTCGTCTAATGCGGGTTTTTCAGTAAATTCTAAGTTTTTCAGTGCAACTCACTCATATACAATGTACTACACTGTGCATTTCGTCTAATGCGGGTTTTTCAGTAAATTCTAAGTTTTTCAGTGCAACTCACTCATATACAATGTACTACACTGTGCATTTCATCTAATGGTGGTTTTTCAGTAAATTCTAAGTTTTTCAGTGCAACTCACTCATATACAATGTACTACACTGTTCATTTCGTCTAATGGTGGTTTTTCAGTAAATTCTAAGTTTTTCAGTGCAACTCACTCATATACAGTGTACTACACTGTGCATTTCGTCTAATGCGGGTTTTTCAGTAAATTCTAAGTTTTTCAGTGCAACTCACTCATATACAATGTACTACACTGTGCATTTCGTCTAATGCGGGTTTTTCAGTAAATTCTAATTTTTTCAGTGCAACTCACTCATATACAATGTACTACACTGTGCATTTCCTCTAATGCGGGTTTTTAAGTAAATTCTAAGTTTTTCAGTGCAACTCACTCATATACAATGTACTACACTGTGCATTTCGTCTAATGCGGGTTTTTCAGTAAATTCTAAGTTCTTCAGTGCAACTCACTCATATACAATCTACTACACTGTGCATTTCGTCTAATGCGGGTTTTTCAGTAAATTCTAAGTTTTTCAGTGCAACTCACTCATATACAATGTACTACACTGTGCATTTCGTCTAATACGGGTTTTTCAGTAAATTCTAAGTTTTTCAGTGCAACTCACTCATATACAATGTACTACACTGTGCATTTCGTCTAATGCGGGTTTTTCAGTAAATTCTAAGTTTTTCAGTGCAACTCACTCATGTACAATGTACTACACTGTGCATTTGGTCTAATGCGGGTTTTTCAGTAATTTCTAAGTTTTTCAGTGCAACTCACTCATATACAATGTACTACACTGTGCATTTCGTCTAATGCGGGTTTTTCAGTAAATTCTAAGTTCTTCAGTGCAACTCACTCATATACAATCTACTACACTGTGCATTTCGTCTAATGCGGGTTTTTCAGTAAATTCTAAGTTTTTCAGTGCAACTCACTCATATACAATGTACTACACTGTGCATTTCGTCTAATGCGGGTTTTTCAGTAAATTCTAAGTTTTTCAGTGCAACTCACTCATATACAATGTACTACACTGTGCGTTTCGTCTAATGCGGGTTTTTCAGTAAATTCTAAGTTTTTCAGTGCAACTCACTCATGTACAATGTACTACACTGTGCATTTCGTCTAATGCGGGTTTTTCAGTAATTTCTAAGTTTTTCAGTGCAACTCACTCATATACAATGTACTACACTGTGCATTTCGTCTAATACGGGTTTTTCAGTAAATTCTAAGTTTTTCAGTGCAACTCACTCTTATACAATGTACTACACTGTGCATTTCATCTAATGCAGGTTTTTCAGTAAATTCTAAGTTTTTCAGTGCAACTCACTCATATACAATGTACTACACTGTGCATTTCGTCTAATGCGGGTTTTTCAGTAAATTCTAAGTTTTTCAGTGCAACTCACTCATATACAATGTACTACACTGTGCATTTCATCTAATGGTGGTTTTTCAGTAAATTCTAAGTTTTTCAGTGCAACTCACTCATATACAATGTACTACACTGTGCATTTCGTCTAATGCGGGTTTTTCAGTAAATTCTAATTTTTTCAGTGCAACTCACTCATATACAATGTACTACACTGTGCATTTCGTCTAATGCGGG
The DNA here is from genome assembly GCF_978045245.1 of Mus caroli. Lineage (NCBI taxonomy): Eukaryota > Metazoa > Chordata > Mammalia > Rodentia > Muridae > Mus > Mus caroli. The sequence continues at coordinate 26,636 of NW_028227694.1, read as the reverse complement.
TTTTTCAGTAAATTCTAAGTTTTTCAGTGCAACTCACTCATATACAATGTACTACACTGTGCATTTCGTCTAATGCGGGTTTTTCAGTAAATTCTAAGTTTTTCAGTGCAACTCACTCATATACAATGTACTAAACTGTGCATTTCGTCTAATGCGGGTTTTTCAGTAAATTCTAAGTTTTTCAGTGCAACTCACTCATATACAATGTACTACACTGTGCATTTCGTCTAATGCGGGTTTTTCAGTAAATTCTAATTTTTTCAGTGCAACTCACTCATATACAATGTACTACACTGTGCATTTCGTCTAATGCGGGTTTTTCAGTAAATTCTAAGTTTTTCAGTGCTACTCACTCTTATACAATGTACTACACTGTGCATTTCGTCTAATGCGGGTTTTTCAGTAAATTCTAAGTTCTGCAGTGCAACTCACTCATATACAATCTACTACACTGTGCATTTCGTCTAATGCGGGTTTTTCAGTAAATTCTAAGTTTTTCAGTGCAACTCACTCATATACAATGTACTACACTGTGCATTTCGTCTAATGCGGGTTTTTCAGTAAATTCTAAGTTTTTCAGTGCAACTCACTCATATACTATGTACTACACTGTGCATTTCGTCTAATGCGGGTTTTTCAGTAAATTCTAAGTTTTTCAGTGCAACTCACTCATATACAATGTACTACACTGTGCATTTCGTCTAATGCGGGTTTTTCAGTAAATTCTAAGTTTTTCAGTGCAACTCACTCATATACAATGTACTAAACTGTGCATTTCGTCTAATGCGGGTTTTTCAGTAAATTCTAAGTTTTTCAGTGCAACTCACTCATATACAATGTACTACACTGTGCATTTCGTCTAATGGTGGTTTTTCAGTAAATTCTAAGTTTTTCAGTGCAACTCACTCATATACAATGTACTACACTGTGCATTTCGTCTAATGCGGGTTTTTCAGTAAATTCTAAGTTCTTCAGTGCAACTCACTCATATACAATGTACTACACTGTGCATTTCGTCTAATGCGGGTTTTTCAGTAAATTCTAAGTTTTTCAGTGCAACTCACTCATGTACAATGTACTACACTGTGCATTTCGTCTAATGCGGGTTTTTCAGTAATTTCTAAGTTTTTCAGTGCAACTCACTCATATACAATGTACTACACTGTGCATTTCGTCTAATGCGGGTTTTTCAGTAAATTCTAAGTTTTTCAGTGCAACTCACTCTTATACAATGTACTACACTGTACATTTCTTCTAAAGCGGGTTTTATAGTAAATTCTAAGTTTTTCAGTGCAACTCACTCATATACAATGTACTACACTGTGCATTTCGTCTAATGCGGGTTTTTCAGTAAATTCTAAGTTTTTCATTGCAACTCACTCATATACAATGTACTACACTGTGCATTTCATCTAATGCGGGTTTTTCAGTAAATTCTAAGTTTTTCAGTGCAACTCACTCATATACAATGTACTACACTGTGCATTTCGTCTAATGGTGGTTTTTCAGTAAATTCTAAGTTTTTCAGTGCAACTCACTCATATACAGTGTACTACACTGTGCATTTCGTCTAATGCGGGTTTTTCAGTAAATTCTAAGTTTTTCAGTGCAACTCACTCATATACAATCTACTACACTGTGCATTTCGTCTAATGCGGGTTTTTCAGTAAATTCTAAGTTTTTCAGTGCAACTCACTCATATACAATGTACTACACTGTGCATTTCGTCTAATGCGGGTTTTTCAGTAAATTCTAAGTTTTTCAGTGCAACTCACTCATATACAATGTACTACACTATGCATTTCGTCTAATGCGGGTTTTTCAGTAAATTCTAAGTTTTTCAGTGCAACTCACTCATGTACAATGTACTACACTGTGCATTTCGTCTAATGCGGGTTTTTCAGTAATTTCTAAGTTCTTCAGTGCAACTCACTCATATACAATGTACTACACTGTGCATTTCGTCTAATACGGGTTTTTCAGTAAATTCTAAGTTTTTCAGTGCAACTCACTCTTATACAATGTACTACACTGTGCATTTCATCTAATGCAGGTTTTTCAGTAAATTCTAAGTTTTTCAGTGCAACTCACTCATATACAATGTACTACACTGTGCATTTCGTCTAATGCGGGTTTTTCAGTAAATTCTAAGTTTTTCAGTGCAACTCACTCATATACAATGTACTACACTGTGCATTTCATCTAATGGTGGTTTTTCAGTAAATTCTAAGTTTTTCAGTGCAACTCACTCATATACAATGTACTACACTGTGCATTTCGTCTAATGCGGGTTTTTCAGTAAATTCTAATTTTTTCAGTGCAACTCACTCATATACAATGTACTACACTGTGCATTTCGTCTAATGCGGGTTTTTCAGTAAATTCTAAGTTTTTCAGTGCAACTCACTCATATACAATGTACTGCACTGTGCATTTCGTCTAATGCGGGTTTTTCAGTAAATTCTAAGTTTTTCAGTGCTACTCACTCTTATACAATGTACTACACTGTGCATTTCGTCTAATGCGGGTTTTTCAGTAAATTCTAAGTTTTTCAGTTCAACTCACTCATATACAGTGTAATACACTGTGCATTTCGTCTAATGCGGGTTTTTCAGTAAATTCTAAGTTTTTCAGTGCAACTCACTCATAAACAATGTACTACACTGTGCATTTCGTCTAATGCGGGTTTTTCAGTAAATTCTAAGTTTTTCAGTGCAACTCACTCATATACAGTGTACTACACTGTGCATTTCGTCTAATGCGGGTTTTTCAGTAAATTCTAAGTTTTTCAGTGCAACTCACTCATATACAATGTACTACACTGTGCATTTCGTCTAATGCGGGTTTTTCAGTAAATTCTAAGTTTTTCAGTGCAACTCACTCATATACAATGTACTACACTGTGCATTTCGTCTAATGCGGGTTTTTCAGTAAATTCTAAGTTTTTCAGTGCAACTCACTCATATACTATGTACTACACTGCATTTCGTCTAATGCGGGTTTTTCAGTAAATTCTGAGTTTTTCAGTGCAACTCACTCATATACAATGTACTACACTGTGCATTTCGTCTAATGCGGGTTTTTCAGTAAATTCTAAGTTTTTCAGTGCAACTCACTCATATACAATGTACTACACTGTGCATTTCGTCTAATGCGGGTTTTTGAGTAAATTCTAAGTTCTTCAGTGCAACTCACTCATATACAATGTACTACACTGTGCATTTCGTCTAATGCGGGTTTTTCAGTAAATTCTAAGTTTTTCAGTGCAACTCACTCATATACAATGTACTACACTGTGCATTTCGTCTAATGGTGGTTTTTCAGTAAATTCTAAGTTTTTCAGTGCAACTCACTCATATACAATGTACTACACTGTGCATTTCGTCTAATGCGGGTTTTTCAGTAAATTCTAATTTTTTCAGTGCAACTCACTCATATACAATGTACTACACTGTGCATTTCGTCTAATGCGGGTTTTATAGTAAATTCTAAGTTTTTCAGTGCAACTCACTCATATACTATGTACTACACTGCATTTCGTCTAATGCGGGTTTTTCAGTAAATTCTGAGTTTTTCATTGCAACTCACTCATATACAATGTACTACACTGTGCATTTCGTCTAATGCGGGTTTTTCAGTAAATTCTAAGTTTTTCAGTGCAACTCACTCATATACAATGTACTACACTGTGCATTTCGTCTAATGCGGGTTTTTCAGTAAATTCTAAGTTCTTCAGTGCAACTCACTCATATACAATCTACTACACTGTGCATTTCGTCTAATGCGGGTTTTTCAGTAAATTCTAAGTTTTTCAGTGCAACTCACTCATATACAATGTACTACACTGTGCATTTCGTCTAATGCGGGTTTTTCAGTAAATTCTAAGTTTTTCAGTGCAACTCACTCATATACAATGTACTACACTGTGCATTTCGTCTAATGCGGGTTTTTCAGTAAATTCTAAGTTTTTCAGTGCAACTCACTCATGTACAATGTACTACACTGTGCATTTCGTCTAATGCGGGTTTTTCAGTAATTTCTAAGTTTTTCAGTGCAACTCACTCATATACAATGTACTACACTGTGCATTTCGTCTAATGCGGGTTTTTCAGTAAATTCTAAGTTCTTCAGTGCAACTCACTCATATACAATCTACTACACTGTGCATTTCGTCTAATGCGGGTTTTTCAGTAAATTCTAAGTTTTTCAGTGCAACTCACTCATATACAATGTACTACACTGTGCATTTCGTCTAATGCGGGTTTTTCAGTAAATTCTAAGTTTTTCAGTGCAACTCACTCATATACAATGTACTACACTGTGCATTTCGTCTAATGCGGGTTTTTCAGTAAATTCTAAGTTTTTCAGTGCAACTCACTCATATACAATGTACTACACTGTGCATTTCGTCTAATGCGGGTTTTTCAGTAAATTCTAAGTTTTTCAGTGCAACTCACTCATGTACAATGTACTACACTGTGCATTTCGTCTAATGCGGGTTTTTCAGTAATTTCTAAGTTTTTCAGTGCAACTCACTCATATACAATGTACTACACTGTGCATTTCGTCTAATACGGGTTTTTCAGTAAATTCTAAGTTTTTCAGTGCAACTCACTCTTATACAATGTACTACACTGTGCATTTCATCTAATGCGGGTTTTTCAGTAAATTCTAAGTTTTTCAGTGCAACTCACTCATATACAATGTACTACACTGTGCATTTCGTCTAATGCGGGTTTTTCAGTAAATTCTAAGTTTTTCAGTGCAACTCACTCATATACAATGTACTACACTGTGCATTTCATCTAATGGTGGTTTTTCAGTAAATTCTAAGTTTTTCAGTGCAACTCACTCATATACAATGTACTACACTGTGCATTTCGTCTAATGCGGGTTTTTCAGTAAATTCTAATTTTTTCAGTGCAACTCACTCATATACAATGTACTACACTGTGCATTTCGTCTAATGCGGGTTTTTCAGTAAATTCTAAGTTTTTCAGTGCAACTCACTCATATACAATGTACTACACTGTGCATTTCGTCTAATGCGGGTTTTTCAGTAAATTCTAAGTTTTTCAGTGCAACTCACTCATATACAATGTACTACACTGTGCATTTCGTCTAATGCGGGTTTTTCAGTAAATTCTAAGTTTTTCAGTGCAACTCACTCATATACAATGTACTACACTGTGCATTTCGTCTAATGCGGGTTTTTCAGTAAATTCTAAATTTTTCAGTGCAACTCACTCATATACAATGTACTACACTGTGCATTTCGTCTAATGCGGGTTTTTCAGTAAATTCTAATTTTTTCAGTGCAACTCACTCATATACAATGTACTACACTGTGCATTTCGTCTAATGCGGGTTTTTCAGTAAATTCTAAGTTTTTCAGTGCAACTCACTCATATACAATGTACTACACTGTGCATTTCGTCTAATGCGGGTTTTTCAGTAAATTCTAAGTTTTTCAGTTCAACTCACTCATATACAGTGTAATACACTGTGCATTTCGTCTAATGCGGGTTTTTCAGTAAATTCTAAGTTTTTCAGTGCAACTCACTCATAAACAATGTACTACACTGTGCATTTCGTCTAATGCGGGTTTTTCAGTAAATTCTAAGTTTTTCAGTGCAACTCACTCATATACAATGTACTACACTGTGCATTTCGTCTAATGCGGGTTTTTCAGTAAATTCTAAGTTTTTCAGTGCAACTCACTCATATACAATGTACTACACTGTGCATTTCGTCTAATGCGGGTTTTATAGTAAATTCTAAGTTTTTCAGTGCAACTCACTCATATACTATGTACTACACTGCATTTCGTCTAATGCGGGTTTTTCAGTAAATTCTGAGTTTTTCAGTGCAACTCACTCATATACAATGTACTACACTGTGCATTTCGTCTAATGCGGGTTTTTCAGTAAATTCTAAATTTTTCAGTGCAACTCACTCATATACAATGTACTACACTGTGCATTTCGTCTAATGCGGGTTTTTGAGTAAATTCTAAGTTCTTCAGTGCAACTCACTCATATACAATGTACTACACTGTGCATTTCGTCTAATGCGGGTTATTCAGTAAATTCTAAGTTTTTCAGTGCAACTCACTCATATACAATGTACTACACTGTGCATTTCGTCTAATGGTGGTTTTTCAGTAAATTCTAAGTTTTTCAGTGCAACTCACTCATATACAATGTACTACACTGTGCATTTCGTCTAATGCGGGTTTTTCAGTAAATTCTAATTTTTTCAGTGCAACTCACTCATATACAATGTACTACACTGTGCATTTCGTCTAATGCGGGTTTTATAGTAAATTCTAAGTTTTTCAGTGCAACTCACTCATATACTATGTACTACACTGCATTTCGTCTAATGCGGGTTTTTCAGTAAATTCTGAGTTTTTCAGTGCAACTCACTCATATACAATGTACTACACTGTGCATTTCGTCTAATGCGGGTTTTTCAGTAAATTCTAAGTTTTTCAGTGCAACTCACTCATATACAATGTACTACACTGTGCATTTCGTCTAATGCGGGTTTTTCAGTAAATTCTAAGTTCTTCAGTGCAACTCACTCATATACAATCTACTACACTGTGCATTTCGTCTAATGCGGGTTTTTCAGTAAATTCTAAGTTTTTCAGTGCAACTCACTCATATACAATGTACTACACTGTGCATTTCGTCTAATGCGGGTTTTTCAGTAAATTCTAAGTTTTTCAGTGCAACTCACTCATATACAATGTACTACACTGTGCATTTCGTCTAATGCGGGTTTTTCAGTAAATTCTAAGTTTTTCAGTGCAACTCACTCATGTACAATGTACTACCCTGTGCATTTCGTCTAATGCGGGTTTTTCAGTAATTTCTAAGTTTTTCAGTGCAACTCACTCATATACAATGTACTACACTGTGCATTTCGTCTAATGCGGGTTTTTCAGTAAATTCTAAGTTCTTCAGTGCAACTCACTCATATACAATCTACTACACTGTGCATTTCGTCTAATGCGGGTTTTTCAGTAAATTCTAAGTTTTTCAGTGCAACTCACTCATATACAATGTACTACACTGTGCATTTCGTCTAATGCGGGTTTTTCAGTAAATTCTAAGTTTTTCAGTGCAACTCACTCATGTACAATGTACTACACTGTGCATTTCGTCTAATGCGGGTTTTTCAGTAATTTCTAAGTTTTTCAGTGCAATTCACTCATATACAATGTACTACACTGTGCATTTCGTCTAATACGGGTTTTTCAGTAAATTCTAAGTTTTTCAGTGCAACTCACTCTTATACAATGTACTACACTGTGCATTTCATCTAATGCCGGTTTTTCAGTAAATTCTAAGTTTTTCAGTGCAACTCACTCATATACAATGTACTACACTGTGCATTTCGTCTAATGCGGGTTTTTCAGTAAATTCTAAGTTTTTCAGTGCAACTCACTCATATACAATGTACTACACTGTGCATTTCATCTAATGGTGGTTTTTCAGTAAATTCTAAGTTTTTCAGTGCAACTCACTCATATACAATGTACTACACTGTGCATTTCGTCTAATGCGGGTTTTATAGTAAATTCTAAGTTTTTCAGTGCAACTCACTCATATACTATGTACTACACTGCATTTCGTCTAATGCGGGTTTTTCAGTAAATTCTGAGTTTTTCAGTGCAACTCACTCATATACAATGTACTACACTGTGCATTTCGTCTAATGCGGGTTTTTCAGTAAATTCTAAGTTTTTCAGTGCAACTCACTCATATACAATGTACTACACTGTGCATTTCGTCTAATGCGGGTTTTTCAGTAAATTCTAAGTTCTTCAGTGCAACTCACTCATATACAATCTACTACACTGTGCATTTCGTCTAATGCGGGTTTTTCAGTAAATTCTAAGTTTTTCAGTGCAACTCACTCATATACAATGTACTACACTGTGCATTTCGTCTAATGCGGGTTTTTCAGTAAATTCTAAGTTTTTCAGTGCAACTCACTCATATACAATGTACTACACTGTGCATTTCGTCTAATGCGGGTTTTTTCAGTAAATTCTAAGTTTTTCAGTGCAACTCACTCATGTACAATGTACTACCCTGTGCATTTCGTCTAATGCGGGTTTTTCAGTAATTTCTAAGTTTTTCAGTGCAACTCACTCATATACAATGTACTACACTGTGCATTTCGTCTAATGCGGGTTTTTCAGTAAATTCTAAGTTCTTCAGTGCAACTCACTCATATACAATCTACTACACTGTGCATTTCGTCTAATGCGGGTTTTTCAGTAAATTCTAAGTTTTTCAGTGCAACTCACTCATATACAATGTACTACACTGTGCATTTCGTCTAATGCGGGTTTTTCAGTAAATTCTAAGTTTTTCAGTGCAACTCACTCATGTACAATGTACTACACTGTGCATTTCGTCTAATGCGGGTTTTTCAGTAATTTCTAAGTTTTTCAGTGCAATTCACTCATATACAATGTACTACACTGTGCATTTCGTCTAATACGGGTTTTTCAGTAAATTCTAAGTTTTTCAGTGCAACTCACTCTTATACAATGTACTACACTGTGCATTTCATCTAATGCCGGTTTTTCAGTAAATTCTAAGTTTTTCAGTGCAACTCACTCATATACAATGTACTACACTGTGCATTTCGTCTAATGCGGGTTTTTCAGTAAATTCTAAGTTTTTCAGTGCAACTCACTCATATACAATGTACTACACTGTGCATTTCATCTAATGGTGGTTTTTTCAGTAAATTCTAAGTTTTTCAGTGCAACTCACTCATATACAATGTACTACACTGTGCATTTCGTCTAATGCGGGTTTTTCAGTAAATTCTAATTTTTTCAGTGCAACTCACTCATATACAATGTACTACACTGTGCATTTCGTCTAATGCGGGTTTTTCAGTAAATTCTAAGTTTTTCAGTGCAACTCACTCATATACAATGTACTACACTGTGCATTTCGTCTAATACGGGTTTTTCAGTAAATTCTAAGTTTTTCAGTGCAACTCACTCATATACAATGTACTACACTGTGCATTTCGTCTAATGCGGGTTTTTCAGTAAATTCTAAGTTTTTCAGTGCAACTCACTCATATACAGTGTAATACACTGTGCATTTCGTCTAATGCGGGTTTTTCAGTAAATTCTAAGTTTTTCAGTGCAACTCACTCATAAACAATGTACTACACTGTGCATTTCGTCTAATGCGGGTTTTTCAGTAAATTCTAAGTTTTTCAGTGCAACTCACTCATATACAGTGTACTACACTGTGCATTTCGTCTAATGCGGGTTTTTCAGTAAATTCTAAGTTTTTCAGTGCAACTCACTCATATACAATGTACTACACTGTGCATTTCGTCTAATGCGGGTTTTTCAGTAAATTCTAAGTTTTTCAGTGCAACTCACTCATATACAATGTACTACACTGTGCATTTCGTCTAATGCGGGTTTTTCAGTAAATTCTAAGTTTTTCAGTGCAACTCACTCATATACAGTGTACTACACTGTGCATTTCGTCTAATGCGGGTTTTTCAGTAAATTCTAAGTTTTTCAGTGCAACTCACTCATATACAATGTACTACACTGTGCATTTCGTCTAATGCGGGTTTTTCAGTAAATTCTAAGTTTTTCAGTGCAACTCACTCATATACAATGTACTACACTGTGCATTTCGTCTAATGCGGGTTTTTCAGTAAATTCTAAGTTTTTCAGTGCAACTCACTCATATACAATGTACTACACTGTGCATTTCGTCTAATGCGGGTTTTATAGTAAATTCTAAGTTTTTCAGTGCAACTCACTCATATACTATGTACTACACTGCATTTCGTCTAATGCGGGTTTTTCAGTAAATTCTGAGTTTTTCAGTGCAACTCACTCATATACAATGTACTACACTGTGCATTTCGTCTAATGCGGGTTTTTCAGTAAATTCTAAGTTTTTCAGTGCAACTCACTCTTATACAATGTACTACACTGTGCATTTCGTCTAATGCGGGTTTTTCAGTAAATTCTAAGTTTTTCAGTGCAACTCACTCATATACAATGTACTACACTGTGCATTTCGTCTAATGCGGGTTTTTCAGTAAATTCTAAGTTTTTCAGTGCAACTCACACATATACAATGTACTACACTGTGCATTTCGTCTAATGCGGGTTTTTCAGTAAATTCTAAGTTTTTCAGTGCAACTCATTCATATACAATGTACTACACTGTGCATTTCGTCTAATGCGGGTTTTTCAGTAAATTCTAAGTTTTTCAGTGCAACTCACTCATATACAATGTACTACACTGTGCATTTCGTCTAATGCGGGTTTTTCAGTAAATTCTAAATTTTGCAGTGCAACTCACTCATATACTATGTACTACACTGTGCATTTCGTCTAATGCGGGTTTTTCAGTAAATTCTAAGTTTTTCAGTGCAACTCACTCATATACTATGTACTACACTGTGCATTTCGTCTAATGCGGGTTTTTCAGTAAATTCTAAGTTTTTCAGTGCAACTCACTCATATACAATGTACTACACTGTGCATTTCGTCTAATGCGGGTTTTTCAGTAAATTCTAAGTTTTTCAGTGCAACTCACTCATATACAATGTACTACACTGTGCATTTCGTCTAATGCGGGTTTTTCAGTAAATTCTAAGTTTTTCAGTGCAACTCACTCATATACAATGTACTACACTGTGCATTTCGTCTAATGGTGGTTTTTCAGTAAATTCTAAGTTTTTCAGTGCAACTCACTCATATACAATGTACTACACTGTGCATTTCGTCTAATGCGGGTTTTTCAGTAAATTCTAAGTTCTTCAGTGCAACTCACTCATATACAATCTACTACACTGTGCATTTCGTCTAATGCGGGTTTTTCAGTAAATTCTAAGTTTTTCAGTGCAACTCACTCATATACAATGTACTACACTGTGCATTTCGTCTAATGCGGGTTTTTCAGTAAATTCTAAGTTTTTCAGTGCAACTCACTCATATACAATGTACTACACTGTGCATTTCGTCTAATGCGGGTTTTTCAGTAAATTCTAAGTTTTTCAGTGCAACTCACTCATGTACAATGTACTACACTGTGCATTTCGTCTAATGCGGGTTTTTCAGTAATTTCTAAGTTTTTCAGTGCAACTCACTCATATACAATGTACTACACTGTGCATTTCGTCTAATGCGGGTTTTTCAGTAAATTCTAAGTTTTTCAGTGCAACTCACTCATATACAATCTACTACACTGTGCATTTCGTCTAATGCGGGTTTTTCAGTAAATTCTAAGTTTTTCAGTGCAACTCACTCATATACTATGTACTACACTGTGCATTTCGTCTAATGCGGGTTTTTCAGTAAATTCTAAGTTTTTCAGTGCAACTCACTCATATACTATGTACTACACTGTGCATTTCGTCTAATGCGGGTTTTTCAGTAAATTCTAAGTTTTTCAGTGCAACTCACTCATATACAATGTACTACACTGTGCATTTCGTCTAATGCGGGTTTTTCAGTAAATTCTAAGTTTTTCAGTGCAACTCACTCATATACAATGTACTACACTGTGCATTTCGTCTAATGCGGGTTTTTCAGTAAATTCTAAGTTTTTCAGTGCAACTCACTCATATACAATGTACTACACTGTGCATTTCGTCTAATTGTGGTTTTTCAGTAAATTCTAAGTTTTTCAGTGCAACTCACTCATATACAATGTACTACACTGTGCATTTCGTCTAATGCGGGTTTTTCAGTAAATTCTAAGTTTTTCAGTGCAACTCACTCATATACAATGTACTACACTGTGCATTTCGTCTAATGCAGGTTTTTCAGTAAATTCTAAGTTCTTCAGTGCAACTCACTCATATACAATCTACTACACTGTGCATTTCGTCTAATGCGGGTTTTTCAGTAAATTCTAAGTTTTTCAGTGCAACTCACTCATATACAATGTACTACACTGTGCATTTCGTCTAATGCGGGTTTTTCAGTAAATTCTAAGTTTTTTAGTGCAACTCACTCATATACAATGTACTACACTGTGCATTTCGTCTAATGCGGGTTTTTCAGTAAATTCTAAGTTTTTCAGTGCAACTCACTCATGTACAATGTACTACACTGTGCATTTCGTCTAATGCGGGTTTTTCAGTAATTTCTAAGTTTTTCAGTGCAACTCACTCATATACAATATACTACACTGTGCATTTCGTCTAATGCGGGTTTTTCAGTAAATTCTAAGTTCTTCAGTGCAACTCACTCATATACAATCTACTACACTGTGCATTTCGTCTAATGCGGGTTTTTCAGTAAATTCTAAGTTTTTCAGTGCAACTCACTCATATACAATGTACTACACTGTGCATTTCGTCTAATGCGGGTTTTTCAGTAAATTCTAAGTTTTTCAGTGCAACTCACTCATATACAATGTACTACACTGTGCATTTCGTCTAATGCGGGTTTTTCAGTAAATTCTAAGTTTTTCAGTGCAACTCACTCATGTACAATGTACTACACTGTGCATTTCGTCTAATGCGGGTTTTTTAGTAATTTCTAAGTTTTTCAGTGCAACTCACTCATATACAATGTACTACACTGTGCATTTCGTCTAATACGGGTTTTTCAGTAAATTCTAAGTTTTTCAGTGCAACTCACTCTTATACAATGTACTACACTGTGCATTTCATCTAATGCGGGTTTTTCAGTAAATTCTAAGTTTTTCAGTGCAACTCACTCATATACAATGTACTACACTGTGCATTTCGTCTAATGCGGGTTTTTCAGTAAATTCTAAGTTTTTCAGTGCAACTCACTCATATACAATGTACTACACTGTGCATTTCATCTAATGGTGGTTTTTCAGTAAATTCTAAGTTTTTCAGTGCAACTCACTCATATACAATGTACTACACTGTGCATTTCGTCTAATGCGGGTTTTTCAGTAAATTCTAATTTTTTCAGTGCAACTCACTCATATACAATGTACTACACTGTGCATTTCGTCTAATGCGGGTTTTTCAGTAAATTCTAAGTTTTTCAGTGCAACTCACTCATATACAATGTACTACACTGTGCATTTCGTCTAATGCGGGTTTTTCAGTAAATTCTAAATTTTGCAGTGCAACTCACTCATATACAATGTACTACACTGTGCATTTCGTCTAATGCGGGTTTTTCAGTAAATTCTAATTTTTTCAGTGCAACTCATTCATATACAATGTACTACACTGTGCATTTCGTCTAATGCGGGTTTGTCAGTAAATTCTAAGTTTTTCAGTGCAACTCACTCATATACAATGTACTACACTGTGCATTTCGTCTAATGCGGGTTTTTCAGTAAATTCTAAGTTTTTCAGTGCAACTCACTCATATACAATGTACTACACTGTGCATTTCGTCTAATGCGGATTTTTAAGTAAATTCTAAGTTTTTCAGTGCAACTCACTCATATACAGTGTACTACACTGTGCATTTCGTCTAATGCCGGTTTTTCAGTAAATTCTAAGTTTTTCAGTGCAACTCACTCATATACAATGTACTACACTGTGCATTTCGTCTAATGCGGGTTTTTCAGTAAATTCTAAGTTTTTCAGTGCAACTCACTCATATACAATGTACTACACTGTGCATTTCGTCTAATGCGGGTTTTTCAGTAAATTCTAAGTTTTTCAGTGCAACTCACTCATATACAATGTACTACACTTTGCATTTCGTCTAATGGTGGTTTTTCAGTAAATTCTAAGTTTTTCAGTGCAACTCACTCATATACAATATACTACACTGTGCATTTCGTCTAATGCGGTTTTTTCAGTAAATTCTAAGTTTTTCAGTGCAACTCACTCATATACAATGTACTACACTGTGCATTTCGTCTAATGCGGGTTTTATAGTAAATTCTAAGTTTTTCAGTGCAACTCACTCATATACTATGTACTACACTGCATTTCGTCTAATGCGGGTTTTTCAGTAAATTCTGAGTTTTTCAGTGCAACTCACTCATATACAATGTACTACACTGTGCATTTCGTCTAATGCGGGTTTTTCAGTAAATTCTAAGTTTTTCAGTGCAACTCACTCTTATACAATGTACTACACTGTGCATTTCGTCTAATGCGGGTTTTTCAGTAAATTCTAAGTTTTTCAGTGCAACTCACTCATATACAATGTACTACACTGTGCATTTCGTCTAATGCGGGTTTTTCAGTAAATTCTAAGTTTTTCAGTGCAACTCACTCATATACAATGTACTACACTGTGCATTTCGTCTAATGGTGGTTTTTCAGTAAATTCTAAGTTTTTCAGTGCAACTCACTCATATACAATGTACTACACTGTGCATTTCGTCTAATGCGGGTTTTTCAGTAAATTCTAAGTTTTTCAGTGCAACTCACTCATATACAATGTACTACACTGTGCATTTCGTCTAATGCGGGTTTTTCAGTAAATTCTAAGTTCTTCAGTGCAACTCACTCATATACAATCTACTACACTGTGCATTTCGTCTAATGCGGGTTTTTCAGTAAATTCTAAGTTTTTCAGTGCAACTCACTCATATACAATGTACTACACTGTGCATTTCGTCTAATGCGGGTTTTTCAGTAAATTCTAAGTTTTTCAGTGCAACTCACTCATATACAATGTACTACACTGTGCATTTCGTCTAATGCGGGTTTTTCAGTAAATTCTAAGTTTTTCAGTGCAACTCACTCATGTACAATGTACTACACTGTGCATTTCGTCTAATGCGGGTTTTTCAGTAATTTCTAAGTTTTTCAGTGCAACTCACTCATATACAATGTACTACACTGTGCATTTCGTCTAATGCGGGTTTTTCAGTAAATTCTAAGTTTTTCAGTGCAACTCACTCATATACAATCTACTACACTGTGCATTTCGTCTAATGCGGGTTTTTCAGTAAATTCTAAGTTTTTCAGTGCAACTCACTCATATACTATGTACTACACTGTGCATTTCGTCTAATGCGGGTTTTTCAGTAAATTCTAAGTTTTTCAGTGCAACTCACTCATATACTATGTACTACACTGTGCATTTCGTCTAATGCGGGTTTTTCAGTAAATTCTAAGTTTTTCAGTGCAACTCACTCATATACAATGTACTACACTGTGCATTTCGTCTAATGCGGGTTTTTCAGTAAATTCTAAGTTTTTCAGTGCAACTCACTCATATACAATGTACTACACTGTGCATTTCGTCTAATGCGGGTTTTTCAGTAAATTCTAAGTTTTTCAGTGCAACTCACTCATATACAATGTACTACACTGTGCATTTCGTCTAATTGTGGTTTTTCAGTAAATTCTAAGTTTTTCAGTGCAACTCACTCATATACAATGTACTACACTGTGCATTTCGTCTAATGCGGGTTTTTCAGTAAATTCTAAGTTCTTCAGTGCAACTCACTCATATACAATCTACTACACTGTGCATTTCGTCTAATGCGGGTTTTTCAGTAAATTCTAAGTTTTTCAGTGCAACTCACTCATATACAATGTACTACACTGTGCATTTCGTCTAATGCGGGTTTTTCAGTAAATTCTAAGTTTTTTAGTGCAACTCACTCATATACAATGTACTACACTGTGCATTTCGTCTAATGCGGGTTTTTCAGTAAATTCTAAGTTTTTCAGTGCAACTCACTCATGTACAATGTACTACACTGTGCATTTCGTCTAATGCGGGTTTTTCAGTAATTTCTAAGTTTTTCAGTGCAACTCACTCATATACAATGTACTACACTGTGCATTTCGTCTAATGCGGGTTTTTCAGTAAATTCTAAGTTCTTCAGTGCAACTCACTCATATACAATCTACTACACTGTGCATTTCGTCTAATGCGGGTTTTTCAGTAAATTCTAAGTTTTTCAGTGCAACTCACTCATATACAATGTACTACACTGTGCATTTCGTCTAATGCGGGTTTTTCAGTAAATTCTAAGTTTTTCAGTGCAACTCACTCATATACAATGTACTACACTGTGCATTTCGTCTAATGCGGGTTTTTCAGTAAATTCTAAGTTTTTCAGTGCAACTCACTCATGTACAATGTACTACACTGTGCATTTCGTCTAATGCGGGTTTTTTAGTAATTTCTAAGTTTTTCAGTGCAACTCACTCATATACAATGTACTACACTGTGCATTTCGTCTAATACGGGTTTTTCAGTAAATTCTAAGTTTTTCAGTGCAACTCACTCTTATACAATGTACTACACTGTGCATTTCATCTAATGCGGGTTTTTCAGTAAATTCTAAGTTTTTCAGTGCAACTCACTCATATACAATGTACTACACTGTGCATTTCGTCTAATGCGGGTTTTTCAGTAAATTCTAAGTTTTTCAGTGCAACTCACTCATATACAATGTACTACACTGTGCATTTCGTCTAATTGTGGTTTTTCAGTAAATTCTAAGTTTTTCAGTGCAACTCACTCATATACAATGTACTACACTGTGCATTTCGTCTAATGCGGGTTTTTCAGTAAATTCTAAGTTCTTCAGTGCAACTCACTCATATACAATCTACTACACTGTGCATTTCGTCTAATGCGGGTTTTTCAGTAAATTCTAAGTTTTTCAGTGCAACTCACTCATATACAATGTACTACACTGTGCATTTCGTCTAATGCGGGTTTTTCAGTAAATTCTAAGTTTTTTAGTGCAACTCACTCATATACAATGTACTACACTGTGCATTTCGTCTAATGCGGGTTTTTCAGTAAATTCTAAGTTTTTCAGTGCAACTCACTCATGTACAATGTACTACACTGTGCATTTCGTCTAATGCGGGTTTTTCAGTAATTTCTAAGTTTTTCAGTGCAACTCACTCATATACAATGTACTACACTGTGCATTTCGTCTAATGCGGGTTTTTCAGTAAATTCTAAGTTCTTCAGTGCAACTCACTCATATACAATCTACTACACTGTGCATTTCGTCTAATGCGGGTTTTTCAGTAAATTCTAAGTTTTTCAGTGCAACTCACTCATATACAATGTACTACACTGTGCATTTCGTCTAATGCGGGTTTTTCAGTAAATTCTAAGTTTTTCAGTGCAACTCACTCATATACAATGTACTACACTGTGCATTTCGTCTAATGCGGGTTTTTCAGTAAATTCTAAGTTTTTCAGTGCAACTCACTCTTATACAATGTACTACACTGTGCATTTCGTCTAATGCGGGTTTTTCAGTAAATTCTAAGTTTTTCAGTGCAACTCACTCATATACAATGTACTACACTGTGCATTTCGTCTAATGCGGGTTTTTCAGTAAATTCTAAGTTTTTCAGTGCAACTCACTCATATACAATGTACTACACTGTGCATTTCGTCTAATGGTGGTTTTTCAGTAAATTCTAAGTTTTTCAGTGCAACTCACTCATATACAATGTACTACACTGTGCATTTCGTCTAATGCGGGTTTTTCAGTAAATTCTAAGTTTTTCAGTGCAACTCACTCATATACAATGTACTACACTGTGCATTTCATCTAATGGTGGTTTTTCAGTAAATTCTAAGTTTTTCAGTGCAACTCACTCATATACAATGTACTACACTGTGCATTTCGTCTAATGCGGGTTTTTCAGTAAATTCTAATTTTTTCAGTGCAACTCACTCATATACAATGTACTACACTGTGCATTTCGTCTAATGCGGGTTTTTCAGTAAATTCTAAGTTTTTCAGTGCAACTCACTCATATACAATGTACTACACTGTGCATTTCGTCTAATACGGGTTTTTCAGTAAATTCTAAGTTTTTCAGTGCAACTCACTCATATACAATGTACTACACTGTGCATTTCGTCTAATGCGGGTTTTTCAGTAAATTCTAAGTTTTTCAGTGCAACTCACTCATATACAATGTACTACACTGTGCATTTCGTCTAATGCGGGTTTTTCAGTAAATTCTAAATTTTTCAGTGCAACTCACTCATATACAATGTACTACACTGTGCATTTCGTCTAATGCGGGTTTTTCAGTAAATTCTAAGTTTTGCAGTGCAACTCACTCATATACAATGTACTACACTGTGCATTTCGTCTAATGCGGGTTTTTCAGTAAATTCTAATTTTTTCAGTGCAACTCATTCATATACAATGTACTACACTGTGCATTTCGTCTAATGCGGGTTTGTCAGTAAATTCTAAGTTTTTCAGTGCAACTCACTCATATACAATGTACTACACTGTGCATTTCGTCTAATGCGGGTTTTTCAGTAAATTCTAAGTTTTTCAGTGCAACTCACTCATATACAATGTACTACACTGTGCATTTCGTCTAATGCGGATTTTTAAGTAAATTCTAAGTTTTTCAGTGCAACTCACTCATATACAGTGTACTACACTGTGCATTTCGTCTAATGCCGGTTTTTCAGTAAATTCTAAGTTTTTCAGTGCAACTCACTCATATACAATGTACTACACTGTGCATTTCGTCTAATGCGGGTTTTTCAGTAAATTCTAAGTTTTTCAGTGCAACTCACTCATATACAATGTACTACACTGTGCATTTCGTCTAATGCGGGTTTTTCAGTAAATTCTAAGTTTTTCAGTGCAACTCACTCATATACAATGTACTACACTTTGCATTTCGTCTAATGGTGGTTTTTCAGTAAATTCTAAGTTTTTCAGTGCAACTCACTCATATACAATGTACTACACTGTGCATTTCGTCTAATGCGGTTTTTTCAGTAAATTCTAAGTTTTTCAGTGCAACTCACTCATATACAATGTACTACACTGTGCATTTCGTCTAATGCGGGTTTTATAGTAAATTCTAAGTTTTTCAGTGCAACTCACTCATATACTATGTACTACACTGCATTTCGTCTAATGCGGGTTTTTCAGTAAATTCTGAGTTTTTCAGTGCAACTCACTCATATACAATGTACTACACTGTGCATTTCGTCTAATGCGGGTTTTTCAGTAAATTCTAAGTTTTTCAGTGCAACTCACTCTTATACAATGTACTACACTGTGCATTTCGTCTAATGCGGGTTTTTCAGTAAATTCTAAGTTTTTCAGTGCAACTCACTCATATACAATGTACTACACTGTGCATTTCGTCTAATGCGGGTTTTTCAGTAAATTCTAAGTTTTTCAGTGCAACTCACTCATATACAATGTACTACACTGTGCATTTCGTCTAATGGTGGTTTTTCAGTAAATTCTAAGTTTTTCAGTGCAACTCACTCATATACAATGTACTACACTGTGCATTTCGTCTAATGCGGGTTTTTCAGTAAATTCTAAGTTTTTCAGTGCAACTCACTCATATACAATGTACTACACTGTGCATTTCGTCTAATGCGGGTTTTTCAGTAAATTCTAAGTTCTTCAGTGCAACTCACTCATATACAATCTACTACACTGTGCATTTCGTCTAATGCGGGTTTTTCAGTAAATTCTAAGTTTTTCAGTGCAACTCACTCATATACAATGTACTACACTGTGCATTTCGTCTAATGCGGGTTTTTCAGTAAATTCTAAGTTTTTCAGTGCAACTCACTCATATACAATGTACTACACTGTGCATTTCGTCTAATGCGGGTTTTTCAGTAAATTCTAAGTTTTTCAGTGCAACTCACTCATGTACAATGTACTACACTGTGCATTTCGTCTAATGCGGGTTTTTCAGTAATTTCTAAGTTTTTCAGTGCAACTCACTCATATACAATGTACTACACTGTGCATTTCGTCTAATGCGGGTTTTTCAGTAAATTCTAAGTTTTTCAGTGCAACTCACTCATATACAATCTACTACACTGTGCATTTCGTCTAATGCGGGTTTTTCAGTAAATTCTAAGTTTTTCAGTGCAACTCACTCATATACTATGTACTACACTGTGCATTTCGTCTAATGCGGGTTTTTCAGTAAATTCTAAGTTTTTCAGTGCAACTCACTCATATACTATGTACTACACTGTGCATTTCGTCTAATGCGGGTTTTTCAGTAAATTCTAAGTTTTTCAGTGCAACTCACTCATATACAATGTACTACACTGTGCATTTCGTCTAATGCGGGTTTTTCAGTAAATTCTAAGTTTTTCAGTGCAACTCACTCATATACAATGTACTACACTGTGCATTTCGTCTAATGCGGGTTTTTCAGTAAATTCTAAGTTTTTCAGTGCAACTCACTCATATACAATGTACTACACTGTGCATTTCGTCTAATTGTGGTTTTTCAGTAAATTCTAAGTTTTTCAGTGCAACTCACTCATATACAATGTACTACACTGTGCATTTCGTCTAATGCGGGTTTTTCAGTAAATTCTAAGTTCTTCAGTGCAACTCACTCATATACAATCTACTACACTGTGCATTTCGTCTAATGCGGGTTTTTCAGTAAATTCTAAGTTTTTCAGTGTAACTCACTCATATACAATGTACTACACTGTGCATTTCGTCTAATGCGGGTTTTTCAGTAAATTCTAAGTTTTTTAGTGCAACTCACTCATATACAATGTACTACACTGTGCATTTCGTCTAATGCGGGTTTTTCAGTAAATTCTAAGTTTTTCAGTGCAACTCACTCATGTACAATGTACTACACTGTGCATTTCGTCTAATGCGGGTTTTTCAGTAATTTCTAAGTTTTTCAGTGCAACTCACTCATATACAATGTACTACACTGTGCATTTCGTCTAATGCGGGTTTTTCAGTAAATTCTAAGTTCTTCAGTGCAACTCACTCATATACAATCTACTACACTGTGCATTTCGTCTAATGCGGGTTTTTCAGTAAATTCTAAGTTTTTCAGTGCAACTCACTCATATACAATGTACTACACTGTGCATTTCGTCTAATGCGGGTTTTTCAGTAAATTCTAAGTTTTTCAGTGCAACTCACTCATATACAATGTACTACACTGTGCATTTCGTCTAATGCGGGTTTTTCAGTAAATTCTAAGTTTTTCAGTGCAACTCACTCATGTACAATGTACTACACTGTGCATTTCGTCTAATGCGGGTTTTTTAGTAATTTGTAAGTTTTTCAGTGCAACTCACTCATATACAATGTACTACACTGTGCATTTCGTCTAATACGGGTTTTTCAGTAAATTCTAAGTTTTTCAGTGCAACTCACTCTTATACAATGTACTACACTGTGCATTTCATCTAATGCGGGTTTTTTCAGTAAATTCTAAGTTTTTCAGTGCAACTCACTCATATACAATGTACTACACTGTGCATTTCGTCTAATGCGGGTTTTTCAGTAAATTCTAAGTTTTTCAGTGCAACTCACTCATATACAATGTACTACACTGTGCATTTCCTCTAATTGTGGTTTTTCAGTAAATTCTAAGTTTTTCAGTGCAACTCACTCATATACAATGTACTACACTGTGCATTTCGTCTAATGCGGGTTTTTCAGTAAATTCTAAGTTCTTCAGTGCAACTCACTCATATACAATCTACTACACTGTGCATTTCGTCTAATGCGGGTTTTTCAGTAAATTCTAAGTTTTTCAGTGCAACTCACTCATATACAATGTACTACACTGTGCATTTCGTCTAATGCGGGTTTTTCAGTAAATTCTAAGTTTTTTAGTGCAACTCACTCATATACAATGTACTACACTGTGCATTTCGTCTAATGCGGGTTTTTCAGTAAATTCTAAGTTTTTCAGTGCAACTCACTCATGTACAATGTACTACACTGTGCATTTCGTCTAATGCGGGTTTTTCAGTAATTTCTAAGTTTTTCAGTGCAACTCACTCATATACAATGTACTACACTGTGCATTTCGTCTAATGCGGGTTTTTCAGTAAATTCTAAGTTCTTCAGTGCAACTCACTCATATACAATCTACTACACTGTGCATTTCGTCTAATGCGGGTTTTTCAGTAAATTCTAAGTTTTTCAGTGCAACTCACTCATATACAATGTACTACACTGTGCATTTCGTCTAATGCGGGTTTTTCAGTAAATTCTAAGTTTTTCAGTGCAACTCACTCATATACAATGTACTACACTGTGCATTTCGTCTAATGCGGGTTTTTCAGTAAATTCTAAGTTTTTCAGTGCAACTCACTCTTATACAATGTACTACACTGTGCATTTCGTCTAATGCGGGTTTTTCAGTAAATTCTAAGTTTTTCAGTGCAACTCACTCATATACAATGTACTACACTGTGCATTTCGTCTAATGCGGGTTTTTCAGTAAATTCTAAGTTTTTCAGTGCAACTCACTCATATACAATGTACTACACTGTGCATTTCGTCTAATGGTGGTTTTTCAGTAAATTCTAAGTTTTTCAGTGCAACTCACTCATATACAATGTACTACACTGTGCATTTCGTCTAATGCGGGTTTTTCAGTAAATTCTAAGTTTTTCAGTGCAACTCACTCATATACAATGTACTACACTGTGCATTTCATCTAATGGTGGTTTTTCAGTAAATTCTAAGTTTTTCAGTGCAACTCACTCATATACAATGTACTACACTGTGCATTTCGTCTAATGCGGGTTTTTCAGTAAATTCTAATTTTTTCAGTGCAACTCACTCATATACAATGTACTACACTGTGCATTTCGTCTAATGCGGGTTTTTTCAGTAAATTCTAAGTTTTTCAGTGCAACTCACTCATATACAATGTACTACACTGTGCATTTCGTCTAATACGGGTTTTTCAGTAAATTCTAAGTTTTTCAGTGCAACTCACTCATATACAATGTACTACACTGTGCATTTCGTCTAATGCGGGTTTTTCAGTAAATTCTAAGTTTTTCAGTGCAACTCACTCATATACAATGTACTACACTGTGCATTTCGTCTAATGCGGGTTTTTCAGTAAATTCTAAATTTTTCAGTGCAACTCACTCATATACAATGTACTACACTGTGCATTTCGTCTAATGCGGGTTTTTCAGTAAATTCTAAGTTTTGCAGTGCAACTCACTCATATACAATGTACTACACTGTGCATTTCGTCTAATGCGGGTTTTTCAGTAAATTCTAATTTTTTCAGTGCAACTCATTCATATACAATGTACTACACTGTGCATTTCGTCTAATGCGGGTTTGTCAGTAAATTCTAAGTTTTTCAGTGCAACTCACTCATATACAATGTACTACACTGTGCATTTCGTCTAATGCGGGTTTTTCAGTAAATTCTAAGTTTTTCAGTGCAACTCACTCATATACAATGTACTACACTGTGCATTTCGTCTAATGCGGATTTTTAAGTAAATTCTAAGTTTTTCAGTGCAACTCACTCATATACAGTGTACTACACTGTGCATTTCGTCTAATGCCGGTTTTTCAGTAAATTCTAAGTTTTTCAGTGCAACTCACTCATATACAATGTACTACACTGTGCATTTCGTCTAATGCGGGTTTTTCAGTAAATTCTAAGTTTTTCAGTGCAACTCACTCATATACAATGTACTACACTGTGCATTTCGTCTAATGCGGGTTTTTTCAGTAAATTCTAAGTTTTTCAGTGCAACTCACTCATATACAATGTACTACACTTTGCATTTCGTCTAATGGTGGTTTTTCAGTAAATTCTAAGTTTTTCAGTGCAACTCACTCATATACAATGTACTACACTGTGCATTTCGTCTAATGCGGTTTTTTCAGTAAATTCTAAGTTTTTCAGTGCAACTCACTCATATACAATGTACTACACTGTGCATTTCGTCTAATGCGGGTTTTATAGTAAATTCTAAGTTTTTCAGTGCAACTCACTCATATACTATGTACTACACTGCATTTCGTCTAATGCGGGTTTTTCAGTAAATTCTGAGTTTTTCAGTGCAACTCACTCATATACAATGTACTACACTGTGCATTTCGTCTAATGCGGGTTTTTCAGTAAATTCTAAGTTTTTCAGTGCAACTCACTCTTATACAATGTACTACACTGTGCATTTCGTCTAATGCGGGTTTTTCAGTAAATTCTAAGTTTTTCAGTGCAACTCACTCATATACAATGTACTACACTGTGCATTTCGTCTAATGCGGGTTTTTCAGTAAATTCTAAGTTTTTCAGTGCAACTCACTCATATACAATGTACTACACTGTGCATTTCGTCTAATGGTGGTTTTTCAGTAAATTCTAAGTTTTTCAGTGCAACTCACTCATATACAATGTACTACACTGTGCATTTCGTCTAATGCGGGGTTTTTCAGTAAATTCTAAGTTTTTCAGTGCAACTCACTCATATACAATGTACTACACTGTGCATTTCGTCTAATGCGGGTTTTTCAGTAAATTCTAAGTTCTTCAGTGCAACTCACTCATATACAATCTACTACACTGTGCATTTCGTCTAATGCGGGTTTTTCAGTAAATTCTAAGTTTTTCAGTGCAACTCACTCATATACAATGTACTACACTGTGCATTTCGTCTAATGCGGGTTTTTCAGTAAATTCTAAGTTTTTCAGTGCAACTCACTCATATACAATGTACTAACACTGTGCATTTCGTCTAATGCGGGTTTTTCAGTAAATTCTAAGTTTTTCAGTGCAACTCACTCATGTACAATGTACTACACTGTGCATTTCGTCTAATGCGGGTTTTTCAGTAATTTCTAAGTTTTTCAGTGCAACTCACTCATATACAATGTACTACACTGTGCATTTCGTCTAATGCGGGTTTTTCAGTAAATTCTAAGTTTTTCAGTGCAACTCACTCATATACAATCTACTACACTGTGCATTTCGTCTAATGCGGGTTTTTCAGTAAATTCTAAGTTTTTCAGTGCAACTCACTCATATACTATGTACTACACTGTGCATTTCGTCTAATGCGGGTTTTTCAGTAAATTCTAAGTTTTTCAGTGCAACTCACTCATATACAATGTACTACACTGTGCATTTCGTCTAATGCGGGTTTTTCAGTAAATTCTAAGTTTTTCAGTGCAACTCACTCATATACAATGTACTACACTGTGCATTTCGTCTAATGCGGGTTTTTCAGTAAATTCTAAGTTTTTCAGTGCAACTCACTCATATACAATGTACTACACTGTGCATTTCCGTCTAATGCGGGTTTTTCAGTAAATTCTAAGTTTTTCAGTGCAACTCACTCATATACAATGTACTACACTGTGCATTTCGTCTAATTGTGGTTTTTCAGTAAATTCTAAGTTTTTCAGTGCAACTCACTCATATACAATGTACTACACTGTGCATTTCGTCTAATGCGGGTTTTTCAGTAAATTCTAAGTTCTTCAGTGCAACTCACTCATATACAATCTACTACACTGTGCATTTCGTCTAATGCGGGTTTTTCAGTAAATTCTAAGTTTTTCAGTGCAACTCACTCATATACAATGTACTACACTGTGCATTTCGTCTAATGCGGGTTTTTTCAGTAAATTCTAAGTTTTTAGTGCAACTCACTCATATACAATGTACTACACTGTGCATTTCGTCTAATGCGGGGTTTTTCAGTAAATTCTAAGTTTTTCAGTGCAACTCACTCATGTACAATGTACTACACTGTGCATTTCGTCTAATGCGGGTTTTTCAGTAAATTCTAAGTTTTTCAGTGCAACTCACTCATATACAATGTACTACACTGTGCATTTCGTCTAATGCGGGTTTTTCAGTAAATTCTAAGTTCTTCAGTGCAACTCACTCATATACAATCTACTACACTGTGCATTTCGTCTAATGCGGGTTTTTCAGTAAATTCTAAGTTTTTCAGTGCAACTCACTCATATACAATGTACTACACTGTGCATTTCGTCTAATGCGGGTTTTTCAGTAAATTCTAAGTTTTTCAGTGCAACTCACTCATATACAATGTACTACACTGTGCATTTCGTCTAATGCGGGTTTTTCAGTAAATTCTAAGTTTTTCAGTGCAACTCACTCATGTACAATGTACTACACTGTGCATTTCGTCTAATGCGGGTTTTTTAGTAATTTCTAAGTTTTTCAGTGCAACTCACTCATATACAATGTACTACACTGTGCATTTCGTCTAATACGGGTTTTTCAGTAAATTCTAAGTTTTTCAGTGCAACTCACTCATATACAATGTACTACACTGTGCATTTCATCTAATGCGGGTTTTTCAGTAAATTCTAAGTTTTTCAGTGCAACTCACTCATATACAATGTACTACACTGTGCATTTCGTCTAATGCGGGTTTTTCAGTAAATTCTAAGTTTTTCAGTGCAACTCACTCATATACAATGTACTACACTGTGCATTTCGTCTAATTGCTGGTTTTTCAGTAAATTCTAAGTTTTTCAGTGCAACTCACTCATATACAATGTACTACACTGTGCATTTCGTCTAAATGCGGGTTTTTCAGTAAATTCTAAGTTCTTCAGTGCAACTCACTCATATACAATCTACTACACTGTGCATTTCGTCTAATGCGGGTTTTTCAGTAAATTCTAAGTTTTTCAGTGCAACTCACTCATATACAATGTACTACACTGTGCATTTCGTCTAATGCGGGTTTTTCAGTAAATTCTAAGTTTTTTAGTGCAACTCACTCATATACAATGTACTACACTGTGCATTTCGTCTAATGCGGGTTTTTCAGTAAATTCTAAGTTTTTCAGTGCAACTCACTCATGTACAATGTACTACACTGTGCATTTCGTCTAATGCGGGTTTTTCAGTAATTTCTAAGT
>NW_028227693.1:47557-90839 GCF_978045245.1 Mus caroli | reverse complement strand
ACCCAGAATTACGAAAAATCTTCAAAAACGTGGAAATGAGAAAATCATACTGCAGGAACCAGAATATGCTGAGAAACCCTGAAAAACGTGAAAATTAAAAATTCACACTGTAGGACCCAGAATATTGCTAGAAATACTGAAAAACGAGGAAAAGTAAAAATTCACACTGAAGGACCTGCAATATGGCAAGAAAACCTGAAAAATGTGGAAATGAGAAAATCACACTGTAGAACCAAGATTATGACCAAAAAAAAACCTGAAAAACATGGAAAATTAAAAATACACGCTGTAGGACCCAGAATATGTCGAGAAACCCTGAAAAAAGTAGAAAATTAAAAAATCACTGAGAGGACCCAGAAAATGGCCAGAAAACCTGAAAAATGTGGAAAATGAGAATAATCACACTGTAGGACCCAGAATTGCGAAAAAACTTGAAAAACGTCGAAAATAAAAAAATTACACAGTAGGACCCAGAAAATGCCGAGAAACCCTTGAAAAAACGTGAAAAATTAAAAATACACGCCATAGAACCCAGAATATGGCGAGAAACCCTGAAAAACGTAGAAAATTAAAAACTCACACTGAAGGACCCCGAATATGGCGAGAAAACCTGAAAAACGTGGAAATGAGAAAATCACACTGTAGGACCCAGAATATGACGAAAAACCCTGAAAAACGTTGAAAATTAAAAATTCACACTGAAGGACCCGGATATGGGGAGAAAACCTGAAAAACATGGAAAATTAAAAATACACTCTGTAGGACCCAGAATATGGCCAGAAACCCTGAAAAAAGTAGAAAATTACAAACTCACACTGAAGGACCCCAAAAATGGCAAAAAATCCTGAAAAAGGTGGAAAATGAGAAAATCAAACTGTAGGAGCCAGAATTACGAAAAAACTTGAAAAACGTGGAAAAATAAAAACCATCACTGTAGGACCCAGAATATGGCGAGAAAACCTGAAAAAGGTGGAAAATGAGTATAATCACACTGTAGGACCCAGATTTGCAAAAAAAAATTTGAAAAACATCGAAAATGAGAAAATCACACTGTAGGACCCATAATATGCCGAGAAACCATGAAGAACGTGAAAATTAAAAATTTACATTCTTGGACCCAGAATATAGCGAGAAACCATGAAAAAAGTGGAAAATTAAAAACTCACACTGTATTTCCCACAAATTGGGGAGAAACACTGAAAAACGTGGATAATTAAAAATTCAAACTGAAGGACCTGGAATATGGCAAAAAATCCTGAAAATCCTGGAAATGAGAAAATCACACTGAAGAATCCAGAGTATGATGAAAAAAACTGAAAAACGTGGAAATTTAAAAATTCACACGGAAGGACATTGAATATGGTGAGAAAACCTGAAGAACGAGGAAAATTAAAAACTCACACTGAAGGAACCAGAATATGGCGAGAAAACCTGAAAAAAACATGGAAAATTAAATATTAACACTGTAGTACCCAGGATATGGCGAGAAACACTGAAAAATGTGGAAAATTAAAAATTTACACTATAGGACCAGAATATGGCAAGACACCTTGAAAAACATGGAAAATTAAAAATTCACACTGTAGGACCCAGAATATGCCGAGAAAACCTGAAAAAGTTGGAAACTGAGAATAATCACACTGTAGGAACCATAATTGCGAAACAAAACTTGAAAAATGTCATGAATGAGAAAATCACACTGTAGGACCCAGAATATGACGAAAAAAGAACTTAAAAACATTCAAAATTAAAAGATCACACTATACGACCCAGAATATAGAGAGAAATCCTGAAAAAAGTAGAAAATAAAAACTCACACAAAAGGACCCGAATATGGCGCGTAAACCTGAAAACGGTTGAAAATGAGAAAATCACACTGTTGGACCCAGAATTACGAAAAAATCTTCAAAAACGTGGAAATGAGAAAATCATACTGCAGGAACCAGAATATGCTGAGAAACCCTGAAAAACGTGAAAATTAAAAATTCACACTGTAGGACCCAGAATATTGCTAGAAATACTGAAAAACGAGGAAAAGTAAAAATTCACACTGAAGGACCTGCAATATGGCAAGAAAACCTGAAAAATGTGGAAATGAGAAAATCACACTGTAGAACCAAGATTATGACCAAAAAAAAACCTGAAAAACATGGAAAATTAAAAATACACGCTGTAGGACCCAGAATATGTCGAGAAACCCTGAAAAAAGTAGAAAATTAAAAAATCACTGAGAGGACCCAGAAAATGGCCAGAAAACCTGAAAAATGTGGAAAATGAGAATAATCACACTGTAGGACCCAAAATTGCTAAAAAAACTTGAAAAACGTGGAAATGAGAAAATCACACTGTAAGATCCAGAATATGACTAAAAAACCTGAAAAACATGAAAATTAAATATTCAACCTGTAGGACCCAGGGTATGGCGAGAAACACTGAAAAATGTGGAAAATTAAAAATTTACACTATAGGACCAGAATATGCCAAGAAACACTGAAACAAGTGGAAAATTAAAAACTCACACTGAAGGACCCAGAATATGCCAAGAAAACTTGAAAAATATGGAAAATGAGAAAATCACACTATAGTCCCCAGAATATGGCAAGAAAACCAGAAAAAAGTGGAAAAATAAAAACTCAAACTGAAGGACCCAGAACAAGGCGAATAAACCTGAAAAGGGTGGAAAATGGGAATTTTACACTGTAGGACACAGAACATGGCGAGAAACCCTGAAAAAAGTAGAAAATTAAAAATTCACACTGAAGGACCCCGAATATGGCGAAAAAATCTGAAAAAGGTGGAAAATAAGAAATTCACACTGCAGGACCCAGAATATGCCCAAAAACCCTGAAAAACGTGAAAATTAATAATTCACACTGTCGGACCCACAATATGGTGATAAATCATGAAAAAAGTGAAAAATTAAAAATTCACACTGTATTACCCAGAAAATGGCGAGAAACACTGAAAAACTTGGAAAATTGAAAATTCACAGTGTAGGGCACAGAATATGGTGAGAAACCCCGAAAAAAGTAGAAAATTACAAATTTACACTGAAGGACCTCGAATATGACTAGAAAACCTGAAACTGGTGGAAAATTGAAAATTCACACTGTAGGACCTAGAATATAGCGAGAAAACCTGAAAAAGGTTGAAAATGAGAATAATCACACTGTAGGACCCAGAATTGAGAAAAAACATGAAAAACGTCGTAAATGAGAAAATCACATTGTAGGACGCAGAATTACGAAAAAATTTGAAAAACGTTATGGAATTACCATAAAATTTGTAAAATGTGGAAAATGAGAAAATCACACTACAGGAACCAGAATATGCCGAGAAACCCTGAAAAAGTGAAAATTAAAAATTCACATTGTATTACCCAGAATATGGCGAGAAATAATGAAAAACGAGGAAAATTAAAAATTCACACTGAAGGACCTGGAATACGGAAAAAAAAAAAAAAAAAAAAACCCTGAAAAACGTGGAAATGAGGAAATCACAAGGTCGGACCCAGAATATGACGAAAAAAACTGAAAAACATGGAATATTAAAAATTCACACTGAAGGACTCGGAATATGGAAAGAAAACCTAAAAAATGAGGAAAATTAAAAACTCACACTGAAGGACCCAGAATAGGTGAGAAAAACTGAAAAAATTAGAAAATTAAAAATTCACACTGAAGGACACCCGAATATGGCGAGAAAACTTGAAAAAAGTAGAAAATTAAAAACTCACACAGAAGGACCCGAAATATGGCGAGAAAACCTGAAAAAGGTGGATAATGAGAAAATCACACTGTAGGACCCAGAATTACGAAAAAACTTGAAAAACGTGGAAAATGAGAAAATCACACTGCAGGACCCAGAATATGCCAAGAAACCCTGAAAAAGGTGAAAATTAAAAATTCACACTGTAGGACCAAGATTATGGCAAGAAACCCTGAAAAAAGTGGAAAATTAAAAATTCACACTGTATTACCCAGAATATGGCAAGAAATACTGAAAAACGTGGAAAATTAAAAATTCACACTGAAGGACCTGGAATACGGCAAGAAAACCTGAAAAACGTGGAAATGACAAAATCACACTGTAGACCCAGAATATGACGAAAAAACCTGAAAAACGTAGAAAATTAAAAATTCACACTGAAGGACTGAAAATTAAAAATTCACACTGTATTACGTAGAATATGGCTAGAAATACTGAAAAACGTGGAAAATTAAAAATTCACATTGAAGGACCTGGAATATGGCGAGAAAACCAGAAAAACAAGTAAAATAAAAACACACACTGAAGGACCCAGAATATGGCGAGAAATTCTGAAAAAAGTAGAAAATTAAAAATACACGGTGTAGGACCCAGAATATGGCGAGAAACCCTGAAAAAAGTAGAAAATAAAAAAACTTACACTGAAGGACCCCAAATATAGCAAGAAAACCTGAAAAAGGTGGAAAATGAGAAAATCATACTGTAGGACACAGTAATGGGAAAAAACTGAAAAAAGTGGAAAATGAGAAAATCACACTGTAGGACCCAGAATATGCCAAGAAACCCTGAAAAACGTGGAATATTAAAAATATACTCTGTAGGACCCAGAATATGGCAAGAAACACTGAAAAAAAGTAGAAAATTAAAAATACACACTGTAGGACCCAGAATATGGCGAGAAACCCTGAAAAAAGTGGAAAATTAAAAACTCACACTGAAGGACCCCAAATATGGCGAGAAAACCAGAAAAAGGTGGATAATGAGAAAATCACACTGTAGGACCCAGAATTACGAAAAAACTTGAAAAACTTGGAAAATGAGAAAATCACACTGCAGGACACAGAATATGCAGAGAAACCCTAAAAAGGTGAAAATTAAAAATTCACACTATCTGACCCAGATTATGGCGAGATACCATGAAAAAATTGGAAAATTAAAAATTCACACTGTATTACCCAGCATATGGCGAGAAAACTTGAAAAATGAGGGAAATTAAAAACTCACATTGAAGGACCCAGAATAGGTGAGAAAAACTGAAAAAAGTAGAAAATTAAAAATTCACACTGTAGGACTCCCGAATGTGGAGAGAAACCTTAAAAAAGTAGAAAATTAAATATTCACACTGAAGGACCCCGAATATGGCGATTAAACCTGAAAAAAATAGAAAATTAAAAACTCACACAGAAGGACCCCAAATATGGCGAGAAAACCTGAAAAAGTGGAAAATGAGAAAATCATACTGTAGGACCCAGAATTACATAAAAACTTGAAAAACGAGGAAAATGGGAAAATCACACTGCAGGACCCAGAATATGCCGAGAAACCCTGAAAAGGTGAAAATAAAAAATTCACACTGTCGGTCCGAGATTATGGCAAGAAACCATGAAAAAAGGAGAAAATTAAAAATTCACACTGTATTACCCAGAATATGGCAAGAAATACTGAAAAACATGGAAAATTAAAAATTCACACTGAAGGACCTGGAATACAGCAGGAAAACCTGACAAAAGTGAAAATGACAAAATCATTCTGTAAGAC
Source organism: Mus caroli (assembly GCF_978045245.1). NCBI lineage: Eukaryota > Metazoa > Chordata > Mammalia > Rodentia > Muridae > Mus > Mus caroli. The sequence continues at coordinate 85,313 of NW_028227693.1, read as the reverse complement.
CGAGAATATGACCAAAAAACCTGAAAAACGTGGAAAATTAAAAATTCACACTGAATGACCTGGAAAAGGTGAGAAAACATGAAAAAAGTAGAAAATTAAAAATTTACACTGAAGGACACCCGAATATGGCGAGAAAACCTGAAAAAAGTAGAAAATTAAAAACTCACACAGAAGGAACCCATATATGGCGAGAAAACCTGAAAAAGGTGGATAATGAGAAAATCCCACTGTAGGACCCAGAATTACGAAAAAACTTGAAAAACGTGGAAAATTAAAAATTCACACTAAAGGACCTGGAATACGGCAAGAAAACCTGAAAAACGTGGAAATGACAAAATCACACTGTAGACCAAGAATATGACGAAAAAAACTGAAAAAAACGTAGAAAATTAAAAATTCGCACTGAAGGACCTCGAATATGGCGAGAAATCCTGAAAATCGAGGAAAATTATAAACTAACACTGAAGGACCCAGAATTACGTAAAAACTTGAAAAACGTGGAAAATGAGAAAATCACACTGCAGTACCCAGAATATGCCGAGAAAACCTGAAATACGTAAAAATTAAAAATTCACACTTTAGGACACAGAATATGGTTAGAATCCATGAAAAAACTTGAAAATTAAAAATTCACACTGTATTACGTAGAATATGGTGAGAAATACTGAAAAACGTGGAAAATTAAAAATTCCATTGAAGGACCTGGAATATGGCGAGTAAACCAGAAAAACAAGAAAAATTAAAAACTCACAATGAAGGACCCAGAATAAAGCGAGACACCCTGAAAAAGGTAGAAAATTAAAAATACACGCTGTAGGACACAGAATATGGCGAGAAACCCTGAAAAAAGTAGAAAATTAAAAACTCACACAGAAGGACCCCAAATATGGCAAGAAAACCTGAAAAAGGTGGATGATGAGAAAATCACACTGTAGGACCCAGAATTACGAAAAAACTTGAAAAACCTGGAAAATGAGAAAATCACACTGCAGGACCCAGAATATGCAGAGAAACCCTGAATATGTGAAAATTAAAAATTCACACTGTCTGACCCAGATTATGTCGAGATATCATGAAAAAATTGGAAAATTAAAAATTCACATTGTATTACCCAGAATATGGCTAGAAATACTGAAAAACGTGGAAAATTAAAAATTCACACTGAAGGACCTGGAATACGGCAAGAAAACCTGAAAAAGGTGGAAATGAGAAAATCACACTGTATGACCCAGAATATGACCAAAAAACTTGAAAAACGTGGAAAATTTAAAATTCACACTGAAACACCCCGAATATGGCGAGAAAACTTGAAAAACAAGGGAAATTAAAAACTCACATTGAAGGACCCAGAATAGGTGAGAAAAACTGAAAAAAGTAGAAAATTAAAAATTCACACTGAAGGACCCCGAATATGGCGATTAAACCTGAAAAAAATAGAAAATTAAAAACTCACACAGAAGGACCCCAAATATGGCGAGAAAACCTGAAAAAGTGGAAAATGAGAAAATCATACTGTAGGACCCAGAATTACATAAAAACTTGAAAAACGAGGAAAATGACAAAATCACACTGCAGGACCCAGAATATGCCGAGAAACCCTGAAAAGGTGAAAATTAAAAATTCACACTGTCGGACCCAGATTATGGCATGAAACCATGAAAAAAGTGGAAAATAAAAATTCATACTGTATTACCAAGAATATGGCAAGAAATGCTGAAAAACGTGAAAATTAAAAATTCACACTTTAGGACACAGAATATGGCGAGAATCCATGAAAAGTGGAAAATTAAAAATTCACACTGTATTACTCAGAATATGGCGAGACATACTGAAAAACGTGGAAAATTAAAAATTCACACTGAAGGACCTGGAATATGGCGAGAAAACCTGAAAAACAAGTAAAATTAAAAACTCACACTGAAGGACCCAGAATATGGTGAGAAAACCTGAAAAGAGTAGAAAATTAAAAATACAAGCTGGAGGACCCAGAATATGGCGAGAAACCCTGAAAAAAGTAGAAAATAAAAAACTTACATTGAAGGACCCCAATATATATGGAGAAAACCTGAAAAAGGTGGAAAATGAGAAAATCATACTGTAGAACACAGTTATGGGAAAAAAATTGAAAAAAGTGGAAAATGAGAAAATCACACTGTAGGACCCAGAATATGCCGAGAAACCCTGAAAAACTTGGAAAATTAAAAATAGACCCTGTAGGACCCAGAATATGTCGAGAAACCCTGAAAAATTAGAAAAGTAAAAACTCACACTGAATGACCCCAAATATGGTGAGAACACCTGAAAAAGGTGGAAAATGAGAAAATGACACTGTAGGACCAGGAATTACCAAAAAATTTGAAAAATGTGGAAAATGAGAAAATCACACTGCAGGAACCAGAATATGCCTAGAAACCCTGAAAAAGGTGAAAATTAAAAATTCACACTGTCGGTCCCAGAATAAGGCAAGAAAACAGGAAAAAAGTGGAAAATTAAAAATTCACACTGTATTACCCAGAGTATGTCGAGAAATACTGAAAAAGGTGGAAAATTAAAAATTCACACTGAAGGACCGGGAATACGGCAAGAAAACCTGAAAAACTTGGAAATGAGGAAATTACACTGTAGGACCAAGAATATGACCAAAAAACCTGAAAAACGTGGAATATTAAAAATTCACACTGAAGGACCCGGAATATGGCAAGAAAACCTGAAAAATGAGGAAAATTGAATACTAACACTGAAGGACACAGAATAGGTGAGAAAAACTGAAAAAAGTAGAAAATTAAAAATTCACACTGAATGACCCCCGAATATGGCGAGAAATCTTGAAAAAAGTAGAAAATTAAAAACTCACACTGCAGGACCCAGAATATGCAGAGAAACCCTGAAAAGGTGAATATTAAAAATTCACACTTTCGGACCCAGATTATGGAGAGAAACTATGAAAAAAGTGGAAAATTAAAATTTCACACTCTATTACCCAATATGGCGAGAAATACTGAAAAACGTGGAAAATTAAAAATTCACACTGAAGGACCTGGAATACGGCAGGAAAACCTGAAAAAGGTGGAAATGAGAAAATCACACTGTAGTACCCAGAATATGACGAAAAAACCTGAAAAACGTGGAAAATTAAAAATTCACACTGAAAGACCCTGAATATGGCGAGAAAACCTGAAAAACGAGGAAAATTAAAAACTCACACTGAAGGACCCTCAATAGGTGAGAAAAACCTGAAAAAAGTAAAAAAGGAGGTGATGATTGGTTCCTTCCTATGCTGGTTCTTTTGGGCTTCTTCCTTCCACTATTAGGAAGGTTTGCAATTACATAATGAGGCACCTCAGGCAAGCCCTTAATTTGGAAATAGGACTAGAGGATAGGATACACCTGAAGACTGACAGCCATTTTTTTGTGTTCTTGATGCTTCAATGGAAGCATCTGGTATTCTGTGTGCAGTGTGATAGGTCCCATTCCAGAGGCATAGGTAAGAACCAGATTCCTGGCACTCTGACAGAAAAGGACCTAGGAGAAGTCCCGAGGGTGGGTGTGGATAGGACATTGCCTGAGCCTCCTTTGGCTCAGATCCGTACCCCTGGATTGGTTGGACCCTCACTAGGATCCCCAACTTAACCCTACTGACATCTAGGTTAGTCATTTGAGCTCTAGTTGGATTCCCTTGACTGACCTGTTGGCCCCTATGGCCACCCTAAGTCAGCTCCCAGATCCTGGGCCACCTAGGCTCAGACTTGACACGCTATGTCTGTTAACAACAAAATCAGGGTGCCAGACTCACAGGAGACATTTCTTACATTTAGATTACTTTCAGTTTGGGGGAAACAGAGGACAACACAGACGTCAGTTGAGGCCAATATACAGTTTAGTAAGCAAATACTGATCAGATGCGCAAAGACCTGCTACAGCGATGGAAACAGGTTTAACCATGCTCCTCCAGTGCCAGCCATGGCTTTGCCTGTCTGCGTTGTATTTCTATGATATGCCAACTGAGCAGGTGCTCACCAAGGATATGCTCTGGGGATGCTTACCCAGTGGTGGTCACAATTAGTAAACTTCTAAGCTAAAGAATAGTTCCCCATCTAGCACAGTCATTAGAGCACGAGATTATTAATCTCAGGGTCGTTGGTTTGAGCCTAATGTTGGACGAGATGTTATTTTAGTTGGGTCTCGACTGGAGACAATGCTGGCACTTCCCAGGAGGGCCCCATGATTGATACATGCTTTCTGTATCTCTGACATTAGAACTGGAAGTAGGCAGAATTTGGTGGGATTTTTTCTTTGCTTGAAGCAGCACTGGGTGTACTAAATTGCAGTGGGTGCAAGTGTTACAGACTCTACACTAGTTTTGACATTCTCGAGCAATTGGGGCACTGGGTAGTCTTGGATTATCCTTTTCAGGTAGATCTGAAACTCAATTCTTTTGGTGTTTTCTGAATTCAACCAGAGGATTCCAAGATATCCCTCTTAGAAAGACTAGCTGGAGCTTCTCTTTAAGGCTTGTTGGTCATACCCCTAGAGGATTCTCGCTTAGGGTCTGAGAGGATCTTCCTAGGTTCAAATCTTGGACCAGGCCTCTTCTTTTGCCAATCAAACCCTGAGGATTAAAAGTCAACCTTGGCTCCTTAGAAGGTATGACTAAACAAATGGAAATGGAAATTCGTAAGTACCCAAAGTGGTATTTTTGGTTGGTTTCTTTGGACCTTGTTTTCTGTTTTAGGCAGAGTCTTGTTCCTTTACCTTAGGCTGCTCCTGACAAAGTCAAGGATAGCTGCATTTCTAATCTTCATGCCTTCACTTCTTGTGTCCTGGAAAGTTAGGCATGTGTATTAATCTGGTGTTCAGGTTGGAACCCAGGCTAAGGCAAGCAATTAGATGAGCTACAGCATCAGCTCATAACTCAAAATGTCCACCAAGAATTGCTGGCATTATTCAAATTAGCCTGAAGTATACAAATATTGGAAAATGTTGGAATTTTCACCACTGGGTAAACTGCCAGATACCATGAAAGAAGAGAGGGACTCCTCTAAGGAGTCCCTTCGGGCATCTCTCCGGGGTGGGAGGCTTGATTCTAACCCTGATACCTCTGGTGTTCTGGTGTCTACACTTTGAGGCTCCCGGCGAAATCTTCAAGGTCCTGAACAGTGGCCAGGCTTCCAAGGTGGCATTCAGTCCTGCAACTGTACGTGTGGGATGCAGAGAAGGCCCTGATTTCTTCTATCCAGCCTTACAGAATCAGCTGAACTCTTTCCTTTTTCAGTAGGGGGCTCCCCCAACTTCTCTCTCAGCATCACATTCATGCGCTTAGCTAATAGGCAAAAGTAACTGTTAGCTACTTTTAGATGAGGCAAAAGTAGGTGTTAGCTGAAAGAAGAGGTCATTAATAAGGGAAGAACTCAATACATTTAGCTCTTTTGTCCACTGCCCCCACAACCCCGGCCCCCTGGCTGGTTCCCAGGCTGACTTTGAAATCTCCTTAACCTAGCCTCCGAAGTACTGCCCAAACAGGAGTGAGTGATATGCATGTCACTTCATGTTTTTAGTAACAACCTCACAAAGGCAAATTTAGTCAATTCTGGTCTACATGGCTGATAAAACCCGGGAGAGGGTTTATTTTTGTTTTTTAAATAAAACAAGCTGTGATGGATCAGCCCCTATCAGTGTGAAAGTCTTTTACTTCCCTCGAATAGAAAGAGAGGCAGAAAACAGACTAGAAGATGGATAAGCAGGAAGGCCAAAAGAAGAGAGGTTGCTTGTCTGACAGTGACTGTGGACTGAAATAATGATTGGGGACCAGGGAGGGTCCAGGGAGAATAATAATTTTAGTGAATTAACCCGGTTAATTAATGGGTGATCTTTGGTTTGAATTTCTATTTAAGAATAAGAGCCAGTTCTGTGACTTCTAACATTCTTTCAAGGTGGGAAAAAGACTGCTGTTGGACTATGATTTGGGCTCCAGCAAATTGGTCTGTGATTTAGGGAGCGCTCTGAAAGAAAGAAAAAAAAAAAAACCAGATACTTTGAGTCCAAGAACAGCGATTGTTGGGAGAACCTTCCTGGAATAACCACCCGGAAACAACTGAGAGTGGAAGAGAGATGTCAAAGGTGGACCGAAGCCAAGACAGATCCTGCAAGTCTTTGTAATTTCATTTTATACTTTAAAACCATAAGGTAGGGTGGACAAGCTAGTGTTTAAGTGCTGGCATCAGTCAGCAGGCTGGGAAGGGCAATGGGCCACTGCCTCACCTGGCTCTTTAGGCCTCTCTGGTTCAGGTAGCAAGTGAAGCTGGGCTCTGCAAACAGAGTGCAAGCAACACTTTAGTAAACAACTAAGGAAATCAATAAATTGACACCAAATAATTGTTTTGGTAAAGCTAGTTTTACTTCACTATATTCTGGGAAATGGACTGGTCACTCACTGTGCCTTTGATAACCTATGTCTGGTTAGTGACTCTCCTTTCTTTCCTTTGTCCTTCCATCTTTTTCTATTTCCTTCCATTGTCTCCTCCTTACTCCCATCCTCCTTCCTTCTGTTGCACTGAAGAGTGCAGAGTGGCTATTGTCATGGTTTGTGAATTATTACCCCTAAGAGTACTGCTACAGGTGTTTGTGTTCTGGCTAGAGTATCAGCTGGCTTTAAACCACAGAATCATCAACCTGGAGGAGGAAGGGAGAGGAGGTCAAAGGCAACAATAGAGTCTAAGCTGGAGCCAACAGACTCTGTTCTATTTTCTTAATCGATTGTCTTCTAGACAGCATCTTGGCACACAGCTCAAGATGGACTTGATTTCTCTGCCCCTTGCTCTTTCTTTCCCTCTCTACTTCTCCTCCCATTTTCCCAGGCAGTCTTCACATCCAATACACAACCAAGGATGATCTCAACCCCTCCACCCTATAAAATGTATTAATCATTTCACTTGTTAATATTTCAAGTATTATCCCCCTTCTGCTCGCCCCTCCCTGAGGCCCAACTTTTCCGCCTCCCCACCCAGCCACTCCCACCTAATCCCTCTAGTATCCCCCTTCTCTGGGGTATCAAGCCTCAACAGGACCAAGTGCCACCCCTCCCACTGACACCAGACAAGGTAGTTCTCTGCTACATAAATATTTCTAGTCATGAACCCGCCCATGTATACTCCTGTAGTTGGTAGATTACTCCCTGGGAGCTCTGAGGGGTCTGGTTAATTGATACTGTTTTTCGTCCTGTGGGGTTGCCATCCCCTTCAGCTCCTTCAGCCCTTCCCCTAATTTTTCCATTGGGGTCCCCACACTCAGTCCAATAGTTTCTGTGAGTTTCTCCATCTGTCTTAGTCAGTTGCTGACAGAGGCTCTCAGAGGATACACAGACATACAAGGCTCCTGTCTGTAAGCACATCTTGGCATCAGCAGTAGTGTTGGGGTTTTGTGTCTGTGGGTAGAGTACAGTGCTATAGTCTCTGGATGGCCTTTCCTTCAGTCTCTGCTCCATTTTTTTCCCTATATTTCCTTTGGACAGAGACAATTTTCGGTATTTTTTTAAATGGGTGGGTGTCCCCATCACTCAACTGAGTCCCATGTCCATCTCCTGGATATAGTCCCTTCAGACTCCTTCTCCCCTGCCGCAGACCCTCTGGGTCCCTGTGTCTGCGTGGAACGGGGTCTCTCGTCACAGGTGGGCAAAGCGTGGATGAGCGAGTGAAAAACAGACACACACAGGAGAGTTCGTGTGTATAATCTGAATGTAATTTTACAATTCGAGCTTCAGACTTTTTATACAGAAGACAATAAAGAAGTTGGGTGACATACCCGCAAGGTACAAATGAGGTAACAAGATGCTTAATGATTCTTAAACAGAACAGAGGAATGAAAACACAAAGATCGGAAGGAACTGGGCAGTAAAATAATTGAGACAAAGTTAGCCCTATCTAAGGTCTTCTATAGTCTTAGAAGCCTGGTGTGAGAACTTTTCACTCCTAGGGCAAGGGCTTTCACACCCAAGTCATGGTTCTAACTAGGGAGTTCAGTTCTAGCTAACCATCTCATGAATAATGCAATACTCTAAAACCACAGCCTGATCTGCTTCCTAAACCATAGTAAATTCCTGTAAATAGGTGTAACTCAGCTATAATACTAAGCATCTAAACTGGTTTCCCCTACGGTCAGAAACTTCTTTCTTCCTAGGTGATGGTAGATTCCTGTGAAGGGCAGTGACCTAACTTTTAGTGTAATACCGGGGCAGTACTTTAATCCAAGCCCAAGGTCTCGCTAAGGACGAACTAGGACTGTTGGAACACTGGTTTAGCTATGACAGAATTCAATCTTAAAAGGCACTTGTGATAGGAAAATATTAAAAGAGAGCACGTGGATCCATACACTAGACTAACTCGAGAATGAAACTCGGGAATGAAAAATTACTGTATGGTTAGGGAACGCTAGACTCCAGGAGGAGAGCTTCTTTGAATCTCTTTGCCTCATGAGTGACTTTTAAACCTCTCGGCTTGTCCATTTGACTCGACCGGGGCATAGCACTCCCCTGTATTTCAGCTGTTGTTATCCCATTGAGTTCTGGGAACCTCTTGAATTCCTGGCATCTGGGAATTTCTAGTGCATCTCCTAGTTCCCCAAACCCCGCTGCTACTTATTCCTATTCATTCTCCTGGTCCTCTAGACGTCTCTCCTGTCTCTTCCCATACCTGACCCTGTCCTTCCTTTTTCTTCCCCTCCCTTTCTGTCTCCCACCCTGATACCCCCTTCCTCAGCCTGCCATGATTATTTTGTTACCTCTTCTAAGTAGGTTTGAATAACGGACACTTTGGTCTCACTTCTTGTAAAACTTCATTTGACTTTTAGGTGTTGCATGGGTATTCTGAGCTTTTGGGCTAAAATCCACTTATCGGTGAGTACATACCATGCAAGGTTTTTTGGATTTGGGTTACCTCACTCAAGAAAATATTTTCTAGTTCCATCCATGTGCCTACAACGTTTATGATGCGATCATTTTTTAATATCTGAGTAGTATTCCATTGTGTAAAAGTACCACAGTTTCTGTAACAATTCTTCCATAGAGGGACATCTGGGTTGTTTCTAGCTCATGGTTATTAAAAATTAGGGTTCAGTGAACACATTGGTGCAGGTATCTTTGTTCTGTGTTGGAGCATCTTTAGAGTATATGACAACACACTGGAGCATGTGAAACCACAGTGGAGAATGTGACACCACAATGGAGAAATGTGACACCACAGAGGAGTAGGGTGACAGCACCGTGGAGCACTGTGACAACGAAGAGGAGCACTGTGACACCACAGAGGAGCACAATGACACCACAGTGGAGGAGTGTGACAACAGAGTAGAGCAGTGCAACATCAGAGTGGACACTCTGACATCACTGTAAAGCACTGTAAAGCACTGTGACACCACTGTGGAGCACTGTGACAGCAGAGTGGAGTACTGTGACCCGAGAGTGGAGCACTGTAACACTACAGTAAAGCACTGTGACAGCACAGTGGACCACTGTGGCATCAGAGTGGAGCATTGTGACAGGACAGTTGAGCACTGTGACACGACAGTGCAGCAGTGTGACAGTGAGGGGAGCACACTTACATCACTGTGGAGAACTGTGTCAGAAAGGTGGAACACTGTGACACAATAGTGTAGCAGTGTGACACCACAGTGGAGCACTGTGACAACACAGAGCAGCACAGTGACAGTAGAGTGGAGCACTGTGACATGACAGTGGAGCACTGTGATATGATACCACAGTAGAGCACTGATGAACCACAGTGAGCACTGTGACACAACAGTGGACCACTGTGATACCACAGTGCAGCACTGTCTCCCCACAGTGAACCACAATGAAACTACAGTGGAGAACTCTGACAACACAGTGGAGCATGTGACACCACAGTGGAGCATTGTGACACCAGAGATGAGAAATCTGATACCACAGTGGCATACTGTGACACCAAAGTGGAGCATTGTGACAAAGAAGTGGAGCACTGTGACACCACAGTGGAGCACTGTGACACCAGAGATGAGAAATCTGATACCACAGTGGCATACTGTGACACCAAAGTGGAGCATTGTGACAAAGAAGTGGAGCACTGTGACACCACAGTGGAGCACTGTGAGATCACATTAGAGCAGGGTGACAACAGCGTGGAGAAGTGGGACATCACAGTGGAGCATTGTAAAACCACAGTTGAGCACAGTGACAGAGAAACCCTAAAAAACGTGAAACATAAAAAATAACACTGTAGGAACTGAAATATGGAAAGAAAAAGTGAAAATCATCAAATATGAGAAAATCACACTGTAGACCTTGAATATGGCGATAAACCCTGAAAAACGTCGAAAATAAAAAACTCACAATGTAGGACCTGGAATATTGTGAGAAGCCCTGAAAAACAGTGGAAATTTAAAAACTTACACTCTACGACCAGGTATATGGCGACAAATACTGAAAAATGTGAAAAATGATAAACTCAAACGGTAGGAACAGAAATATGATGAGAAACCCTGAAAAACGTGGAAATTTAAAAACAAACACTGTAGGACCTGGAATATGGCAAGAAACACTGAAAAAAACTTTGAAAATGATAATCTCACGCTGTAGGACCTGGAATATGGGAAGAAACCCGGAAAAAGGTGGAAAATGAGACAACCACACTGTAGGACCTGGAATGTGTCAAGAAACCCAGAAAGAGGGGAAAAATGAGAAAATCATAATGCAGTACCTGGAATATCGCAAGAATCCCTGAAAAACGTGAAAAATTTAAAACTTACCCTGTAGGACCTGGAATATAGTAAGAAAACGGAAATTCATTGAAAATGAGAAAATCACACTGTAGGACCTGGAATATGGAGAGAAACCTTGAAAAACGTAGAAATTAAAAACTCACACTGTAGGACCTGGAATATGGCGAGAAAACGTGAAGAACGTGGAAAATAAAAATATAGCAGTGTAGGACCAGGGACATGGCAAGAAATTATGGTGGCTCGCAACCATCCGTAACGAGATCTGGCTCCCCCTTCTGGAGTGTCTGAGGACAGTTACAGTGTACTTACATATAATAAATAAATAAATCTTTAAAAAAAAAAAGAAAATTAGAAAATAACACTGCAGGACCTGGTATAAGGCTAGAAACACTGAAAAGTGGGAAACTCAAACTATAGGACTTGGAATATGTTGAGAAACCTTGACAAACATGGAAAATTGAAAACTTACACTATAGGACTGGGAATATGGCAAGAAATCCTGAAAATCATGAACAATGAGAAAATCAAACTGTAGAAACTGGAATATGGCAAGAAACCCTGAAACACGTGGAAAATTAAAAACTCACACTGTAGGTCCTGGAATATTGCGAGAAACTCTAAAAAACATGGAAAATGGAAATTAAAACTGTAGGAACTGGGATATGATGAAAAACTCTGAAAAATGTGCACAATTAAAAATTAAACCTGTAGGACATGGAATATGGCGAGAAACCCTGAAAAACGTGGAAAATGAGCAAATGACACTGTAGGACTTGGAATATAGTAAGAAAACCTTTAAAAAGTAGAAAATAAAAAAAAAACTAAAAGTGTAGGACCTAAAATATGACAAGAAAACTTCAAAATCCTGAAAAATGAGAAAATCAAACTGTAGGACATGGAATATGGCAGGAAAACCTGAAAAAATTGAAAATAAAAAACTCACACCCAATAACCTGCAAAGTATGAAAAATGAGAAAATCACACTGTGGGACCTGGAATATGGAGAGAAACACTGAAAGACTTGGAAAATGAGAAACCCAAACTGTAGGACCTGGAATATGCTGAGAAACCCTGAAAAACGTGGAAAATTAAAAACTCACACGGTTGGATCTGGAATATGTTGAGAAAACCTGAAAAAGGTGGAAAATAAGAAACTCACTCTGTAGGACCTGGAATATGGCAAGAAACCCAGAAAAATGTGGAAAATGAGAAAATAACACTGCAGCACCTGGTATATGGCTAGAAACACCGAAAAATGAGAAACTCAAACTATAGGACTTGGAATATGTCGAGACACCTTGGCAAACATGGGAAATTGAAAACTTATACTATAGGACTGGGAATATGGCAAGAAAACCTGAAAAATCACAGAAAATGAGAAAATCACACTGTAGAATCTGGAATATGGCAAGAAACACTGAAAAACGTGGAAAATTAAAAACTCACACTCTAGGACCTGGAATATGGTGAGAAGAACTGAAAAATGTGAAAAATGAGAAACTCAAACTATAAGAACTGGAATATGGAAAGAAAACCTTAAAAATGTGGAAAATGAGAGAATCACACTGTATGACCTGGAATATTGTGAGAAATCCTGAAAAATGTGGAAAATTAAAAACTCACACTCTAGGACCTGGAATATGGCAAGATTCCCTATAAAATGTGGAAAAGGAGAAACTCACACTGGAGGACCTGGAATGTGGCAAGAAACCCTGAAAGAGGTGGAAAATGACAAAATCAAACTGCAGGACTTGGAATATGGCGAGAAACCCAGAAAAGGTGGAAAATGACAAAATCACACTGCAGGACTTAGAATATGGGGAGAAAACCTGAAAAAATCGGATAATTAAAAAACCTAAAAATAATGAAAAATGAGAAAATCACACTGCAGTACCTAGAATATGGCAAGAACCCCTGAATAATGTGAACAAAAAGAAATTCAAATGGTAGGATATGGAATATGGCAAGAAACACAGAAAACCGTGGAAAATTTAAAACTCACACTGAGGGCTGGTGAGATGGCTCAGTCGGTAAGAGCACCCGACTGCTCTTCCAAAGGTCCAGAGTTCAAAAACCCAGCAACCACATGGTGGCTCACAACCATCCGTAAAGAGATCTGGCGCCCTCTTCTGGAGTGTCTGAAGACACTACAGTGTACTTGCGTATAATAAATTAAAAAAAAAAAACTCACACTGAAGGACCTGGGATATGGCGAGAAAACCTGAAAATCATGAAAAATGATAAAATCTCACTGTAGGACCTAGAATATGGCAAGAAACACTGAAAAACGTGGAAAATAAGAAATTCAAACTGCAGGACCTGGAATATGGCGAGAAACCCTGAAAAACGTGGAAAATTAAAAACTAACATTGTAGGAACAGGAATATGGAGAGAAAACCTGAAAAACGTGGAAAATGAGAAACTCACATTGTAGGACATGGTTTATGGCAAGAAACCCTGAAAACGTTGGAAAATTAAAACTCACACTCTAGGATCTGGAATATGGCAAGAAAACCTGAAAATCATGAAAAATGAGAAAATCACACTGTAGGATATGGAATATGGCAAGAAACAATGAAAAACATGGAAAATGAGAAATTCAAACTGCAGAACCTGGAATATGCTGAAAAGACCTGAAAAACATGGAAAATGAGGAACTCAAACTGCAGGACCTATAATATGGCAAAAACTCTGAAAAACGTCCAAAATGAGAAACTCACACTATAAGACCTGGAATATGAAAAGAAACCCTGAAAAACATGGGAAATAAAAAACTCACACTGTAGGATCTGGAATATGGGAAGAAAACTGAAAATCATGAAAAATGAGAAAATCATACTGTAGGATCTGGAATATGAAGAAAACCATGAAAAACGTGGAAAATTAAAAACTCGCACTGTAGGATATGGAATACGGCTGGAAACCCTGAAAAAGTTGGAAATTTAAAAACATACACTCTAGGACTTGGAATATGACAAGAAACTCTGAAAAATGTGGAAAATTAAAATCAAACAGTGAATGACCTGGAATATGGCGAGAAATCCTGAAAAACGTGGAAAATGAGAAACTCACACTCTAGGACCTGGAAAATGGAGAGAAACCCAGAAAAAGGTGGAAAATGAGAAAATCACACTGATGGACCTGGAATGTGTCTAAAAACCCAGAAAGAGGGGAAAAATGAGAAGTCATACTGAAGTACCTAGAATATCACAAGAAACCCCGAAAAATGTGGAAAATCAAAAACTTACCCTGTAGGACCAGGAATAGGGCAAGAAAACCTGAAAATCGTTGAAAAGGAAAAATCACACTGTAGGACCTGGATTATGGCGAGTAACTATAAAAACGTGGATAATTAAAAAATCACACGGAAGGCCTGGAATATGGCAAGAAATCCTGAAAAATGTGGAAAATGAGAAAATCACAGTGTAGGACCTGGAATATGGTGAGAAAACTTGAATAAGTCGAAAAATGAGAAAATCACACTGTAGAACCTGGAAAATGTTGAGAAACCCTGAAGAAGTCGAATAATGAGGAAATCATATCTAGTACCTGGAATATGGTGAGAAACCCTGTATAGTCGAATAATGAGAAAATCACATTGTAGGACCTGGAATATGGTGAGAAACCCTGAAAAAGACGAAAAATGAGAAAATCATACTGTAGTACCTGGAATATGGCAATAAACCCTGAAAAATGCCGAAAATTAAGGTCTCATACTGAAGGATTGGAATATGGCGAGAGACCAAAAAAAAAAAAAAAAAAAAACCGTGGATAATTAAAAAAATCACACTAAAGGACTGGAATATGGCAAGAAATCCTGAAAAATGTGGAAAATGAGAAAATCACAGTGTAGGACCTGGAATATGGTGAGAAAACCTGGAAAAGTCGAAAAATGAGTAAATCAAACTGTAGGTCCCAGAATAAGGCGAGAAACCCTGAAAAACGTGGATAATTAATTATTCAAACAGGGGGCTGGAATATGGCAAGAAATCCTGAAAAATGTGGAAAATGAGAAAATCGCACTGAAGGACCTGGAATATGGCAAGAAACCCTGAAAAACGTGGATAATTAAAAATCACATTGAAGGCCTGGAATATGGCAAGAAATCCTGAAAAAATGTGGAAAATGAAAAAATCAGATAGTAGGACCTGGAATATGGTAGAAAGCCCTAAAAAGTCTAAACATGAGAAAATCACACTTTAGGACCTGGAATATGGTGAGAAACCCTGTATAGTCGAATAATGAGAAAATCACACTATAGGACCTGGAATATGGTGAGAAACCCTGAAAAACTCAAAAAATAAGAAAAAAACAGTATAGGACCTGGAATCTGGTGAGAAACCCTGAAAACGTTCACAAATGAGAAAATCGTACTGTAGTACCTAGAATATGGCGATTAACCATGAAAAATGTCGAAAATTAAAAACTCACACTGAAGGACCTGGAATATGGCAAGAAACAGTGAAAATCTTGGAAAATTAAAAACTCACACTGAAGGACATGGAATAGGGTGAGAAATCCTGAAAAATAGGGAAAATGAGAAAAGAACACTGTAGGACTTGGAATAGGGTAAGAAACCCTGTATAGTCGAATAAAGAGAAAATCACACTGTAGTACCTGGAATATGGCGAGAAACCCTGAAAAACATGGATAATTAAAAACTCACACTGAAGAACTGGAATATGGCGAGAAATCCTGAAAAATGTGGAAAATGAGAAAATCACACTGTAGGACCTGGAATATGGTGATAAACCTTGAAAAAGTCGAAAAATGAGAAAATCACACTGTAGGACCTGAAATATGGTGACAAACCATGAAAGGATCCAAAAATGAGAAAATCATACTGTAATACCTAGAATATGGCGATAAAAACACTGGAAAACTTCGATTATGGATAGAAACCATGAAAAAAGTGGAAAATTAAAAATTCACACTGTACTACCCATAATATGGCAAGAAATACTAAAAAACATGGAAAATTAAAAATTCACACTAAAGGACCTGGAATACGGCAAGAAAACCTGAAAAAGGTGGAAATGAGAAAATCACAGTGTAAGACCCAGAATATGACGAAAACACCTGAAAAACGTGGAAAATTAAAAATTCACAGTGAGGACCCGGAATATGGCGAGAAAACCTGAAAAACGAGGAAAATTGAAAACTCACACTGAAGGACCCAGAATATGGCGAGAAAACCTGAAAAAAGTAGAAAATTAAAAACGCACACAGAAGGACCCCAAATATGGGGAGAAAACCTGAAAAAGTGGAAAATGAGAAAATCACACTGAAGGACCCAGAATATGCCGAGAAACCCTGAAAAACGTGAAAATTAAAAATTCACACTGTATTACGCAGAATATGGCGAGAAATACTGAAAAACATGAAAAATTAAAAATTCACACTGAAGAACTGGAATATGGCGAGAAATCCTGAAAAATGTGGAAAATGAGAAAATCACACTCTAGGACCTGGAATATGCTGATAAAACTTGAAAAAGTCAAAAAATGTGAAAATCATACTGTAGGCCATGAAATATGGTGACAAAGCATGAAAGGGTCGAAAAATGAGAAAATCATACTGTAATACCTAGAATATGGCAATAAAAACACTGAAAAATCTCGATTATGGCGAGAATCCATGAAAAAAGTGGAAAATTAAAAAATCACACTGTATTACGCAGAATATTGGGAGAAATACTGAAAAACGTGGAAAATTAAAAATTCACACTGAAGGACCTGGAATATGGCAAGAAAACCTAAAAACGTGGAAATGAGAAAATCATACTGTAGGACCCAGAATATGACTAAAAATCATGGAAACGTAGAAAATTAAAAATTCACACCGAAAGACCTGGAATATGGCGAGAAAATCTGAAAAACGAGTAAAATTAAAAACTCACACTGAAGGACCCAGAATATGGCGAGAAAACCTGAAAAAAGTAGAAAATTAAAGATACACGCTGTAGGACCCAGAATATGGCGAGAAACCCTGAAAAAAGTAGAAAATTAAAAACTCACACTGAAGGACCCCAAATATATCGAGAAAACCTGAAAAATGGGGAAAATTAAAAATATATTCTTAGGACCCAGAATATGGCGAGAAACCCTGAAAAACGTGGAAAATTAAAAATATATTCTTAGGACCCAGAATATGGCGAGAAACCCTGTAAACAGTAGAAAATTAAAAACTCATACTGAAGGACCCCAAATATAGCGAGAAAACCAGAAAAATGGGGAAAATGAGAAAATCATACTGTAGGACACAGTAATCCGAAAATAATTGAAAAAAGTGGAAAATGAGAAAATCACACTGTAGGACCCAGAATATGCTGAAAAACCCAGAAAAACTTGGAAATTTAAAAATATACTCTGTAGGACCCAGAATATGGCAAGAAACCCTGAAAAAAGTAGAAAATTAAGAACTCACACTGAAGGACCCCGAATATGGCGAGAAAACCTGAAAAAAGTGGAAAATGTGAAAATCACAAAGTAGGACCCAGAATATTCCGAGAAACCCTGAAAATCGTGAAATTTAAAAATTCACACTATGGGACTCAGAATATGGCCCTGCCTTGCCTAGTCTAGCCTAGGCCTGCCTAGCCCAGCCCTCCATAGCCCTGCCTAGCCCAGCCCTCCCTAGCCCTGCCTTGCCAAGCCCTGCCTAGCCCAGTCCTTCCCTGCCTAGCCCTGCCCTGCCTAGCCCAGCCTTTCCCTGCCTAGCCTAGTCTAGCCTAGCCTAGCCCTGCCCTGCCTAGCCCTGCTTAGCAGAGCCCTGCCTAACCTAGCCCTGCCCTGCCTAGCCTAGCCCTGCCTGCCTGACCCTGTTTTTAACCAGGCTGGCCTCGAACTCAGAAACTGACTGCCTCTGCCTCCAGAGTGCTCTCATTAAGAGCTCGAGCCACCACTGAATGTTGGGTTTTCTAAGTCTTACATTGGTATGGTGTCTGTTTCTCAGCTGTGAAACCCTAATTAAGACATGTAGTCAGTCCTAGGTCAGCCATAGCTACAGAGTGAGGCATTATCTAAAACAAAACAAAACAAAAAATAGAAATAATAAATAAATTAAGCAACCACATGATATCTTTTCTTTCTTTAGATGATACTCAGAGCTTGAAGCAGTTCACCCATGAGACCTCAGCTCTGAACTTTGAGGCTGTTTCCCTAACAAGTATTAGGGTTGAATCTGAGGGGTTCTACTGCTGAGTTGTGTCCCCCACTTTAAAAAAAATGTTGTTTTCAAAGGCTGCAGGTTCTTAGCACTGTTGCTTGTTACAGTTGAGTCACAGCCCTGAACTTTCAGTGGTAGTTAAAGGCACTGAGACTGGCTTCCTATAGACATAAAAGGCCAAGTCTTTGTTATTAAAAAGTTAATCTGGATTCCCCCACCCCCTGGCATCCTAAGAATTCCTAGAAAGGAAGACAGGGACCTGGGCAGAAGGATGCAAGGCTACTTGTGTTTGTAAGTGGTAACAGAAGGCTTTCTCTTGTTGGTACCCTACCCAAAGTTACACTGTCACTTCTTTTTCCTTGTTGTTGTTTTGTCGGTTTGTATTCTCTACATAGCCCCTTTCCCTTCCTAACCTTGGTGGTCCTGAACCTTACTGTCCTTGAACTCAGTGATTTGCCTGTCTTGCTGGGATGAAACTGTGAGCTACCATCCAGAAGGAAGCACCCTGCTGAGGTTAGATTGGGGTCTCTTCCAGTTTCCTCTATGAACATGCATGTGGCAGGCCTGGTCTTTCTTTTTTTCTTTTCCTTTTCTTTTAAAAGATTTATTTATTTATTATATTTAAGTATGCTGTAGCTATCTTCAGACACTCCAGAAGAGGGTGTCAGATTCTGAAGAATCTAAATCATTCTTATTGTCTGCATATGATGTATATAAACACAGCCTCACATATACTAAAAAAAAAATGAAAGATGGGGCTACAGAGAGGGCTCAACAATTAAGAGCATTGTCTCCTCTTCCAGAGAACCTGGGCTCAATTACCAGTATATATATATGTTGGCCCATCTCCAGTTCCAGGGGATCTAATACTCTGTTCTGGAGTCTGTGGGCACAGCATACACATGCAAAACACCCTTACACTAAAAATAAAATAGATCATTGAGAGAGAGGAGAGAGAGGGGGTGAGAGAGAGGGGAGGTAATCATACCTCCTGACGAGTTTGAAGACCTGAGCTTCATCACTTACAGAAATAAATAAATGCAAAATACTTTTTATAAATAAACTCTGCCATTTACCTTTAAAAATTCATAGAAAACAAGTTCTATGAGCAACAGTTATATTTAGTATATCTAAAGGACAGTCATGAGCATATTCTCTAAATAGAAAAAGGTCTGTTAGTCTTAGAAATGGAAAAGACAAACCAAGGAAGGTTTGCAATTACATAATGAGGCAGCTCAGCCCAGCTCTTAGGTTGGAAATAAGACTCGAGAATAGGATACACCTGAAGACAGACAGCCATTGCTTTTTGTTTTGGAGGCTGAAAGGATACACCTGAAGACAGCCATTGCTGTGTGTGATTGATGGTAATCTGGTAATTTTTTTTTTCTTAATTTTTAAAAACTTTTTATCCTCTTTCTTTCTTTCTTTCTTTCTTTCTTTCTTTCTTTCTTTCTTTCTTTCTTTTTTTCAATTATAATTTTTTTCTCAGAACGGGTTTCTCTGTGCAGCCCTGGCTGACTTGGAACTCCCTCTGTAAGCCAGGGTGACCTTGAATGCAGAAATCTGCCTGAGGCTAAAGGTGTGTTCCACAATTGCCTCAGCTCTACTCTAATTCTGTGTATGTTTGTATATATGTATGAATAAAAGTAATATTAATCCATTAATATCTCTTTTTCCTAAAATTCATGTCATTCCTCCTTATCTTTCTCTCTCACTCCCTGTTTGTGTGCATGTGTGTGTTAGTCTAGGGTACACAGATTAAAGAAATCATATTTCCCACGGATTCTTAGAAATAAACAAGGAAGCCGGGTGTGGTGGAGCACCCCTTTAATCCCAGCACTTGGCAGGCAGAGGCCAGCAGATTTCTGCATTCCAGGCCATCCTGGTCTACAGAGTGAGTTCCAAGACACCCAGGGCTACACAAAGAAACACTGTCTTGAACGCCCCTCCCTCCTAAACATAATAAAGAAGTAATAGACAAAAAGCAAGAGAAAAACATGTGGCCATTGCTGCTGGTGGCTTTTCAGTGACTCCTCACCCTTCTGCACTGGATTCAGTTAAGTTCTAGTCCACTAGTAGCTGGGAAAGAAGGGGAAGAAACAGAAGCAACCTGGAACAATAGGTCTCCTGACGGCCAGCCACCTCCATCTTGAGAAGGGTGGTCAGTCAGCAGACAAGATGGCTGCCATCCACATGTCGCCTTTCAGCATGGTGAGGTCAATGTGCCAATGTTCAACCGAGTGACAGAACAAGGAAGTAGACATGCAGACAACAGACATGCAGGCACACCACCTCACTTCCCTTCTGTTGTTTGGTAAAAGACACACAATTTTTATTATTTACAGTAAGCCTTGAAAAGCACTCTGACAGCCTCGCAAATATCTACCTTCTATGTGATTAGAATTTCCTTTTTTTTTAAATTAATTCTCAGGAGTTGCATGGTGACTTGTCCTAGGTTATGGTGCCCTCTTCTGGCATGTAGTCATATAGGCAGCAGATAGAGCACACACACACACACACACACACACACACACACACACTTACATTGAAAACTAATAGTAATAACAACAACAAACAAACAAGCAAGCAAGCAAACAAACAAACAAACAAATATATAAATAAGAGGAAAAAAGAGATTCTGGCTTCTGCCAGGCTGTGTGGGTAGCAAAGGCAGGCAGGCAGAGAGGACCTCTGTGAGTTTGAGGCTACCCAAGCCTACACTGATAGTTCCAGAACAGACTGCCTGGGCTAAACCAAGAGAAATCCTACCTCGAGGCAAAAGAAAACAAAAGCAGAGAAGGTTCTGGCTTTTATTTTACTGATCTGTCTGTCTGTCTTTCTTTCACCAGGCTGGCCTCGAACTCAGAAACTGACTGCCTCTGCCTCCCGAGTGCTCTCATTAAGAGCTTGAGCCACCCCTGAATGTCTGGTTTTCTAAGTCTTACCACCTTGCTCTTGGTGTCTGTTCTCAGCTGTAAAACCCTAATTAACACATGTAGTCAGTCCTAGGTCATCCAGAGCTACAGACTGAGGCCTTATCTAAAACCAAATAAAACAAAACAAAACAACAAATAGAAATAATAAAATACATAAATTAAGCAACCACATCATATCTTTTCTCTCTCTAGATGGTACTCAAAAATTGCAGCAGTTTGCCTGTGAGACCTCAGCTCTGGACACTGAGGCTGTTTCCCTACCAAGTAATAGGGCTGAACTTGAGGAGATCTACAGCTCAGTTGTGTCCCCTGCTTTTTTAAAAAAAGTGTTGTTTTCAAAGGCTGCAGGTTCTTACCACTGTTGCTTGTTACAGATGAATTATAGCCCTGAACTTTCAATGGTACTTAAAGGCACAGACAGGTGCTTCCTATAGACATAAGAGCCCAAGCCTTGTGGTCATAACCAGTGGTAATAACCTGGGCGGAAGGGTGCAAGGCTTCTTGTGTTTGTAAGTGGTAACAGAAGGCTTTCTCTTGTTGGTACCCTATCACAAGCTACACTGCCTATTCTTTTTCCTGGTTAGTGTTTCCTTGCTTTGTTTTCACTACATAGCTCCTTTCTCTTCATAGCATTGGCTGTCCTGAACCAGGCAGTCCTTGAAATCAGTGATTTGCCTGTCTTGCAGGGATTACACTTTGAGCTATCATCCAGAGGGAAGCAACCTGCTGAGGTTAGACTGCTCTCTCTCCAGGTTTCCCCTATGAACATGCAAATGGCAGTCCTGCCTGGTCTTTCTTTTTTTTTATCCTTTTTAAAAATGTTTATTTATTTATTTATGTATTTATTAGTTATAAGTACACTGTAGCTGTCTACAGACACTCCAGAAGAGGGTGTCAGATTCTGGAGAATCTAAATCCCTCTTATGGTCTGCATATGATGTACATAAACACAGCCTCACATATACTTCTAAAAATTTAAAGATGGCTGGGGCCACTGATAGGGCTCAACAATTAACAGCATTGTCTCCTCTTCCAGAGAACCTGGGCTCAACTACCAGCAACTATATGGTGGCCCATCTCCAGTTCCAGGGGATCTGATACTCTGTTCTGGCTTCTGTGGGCACTGTATACACATGTAAAACACCCTTACACTAAAAATAAAATACATCATTGAGAGAGAGGAAAGAGGGCTTTTGAGAGAGAGAGAGGGGAGGTCATCGTACCTCTTAACAGGTTTGAAAAATCAGAGCTTCATCACTCACACAAATAAATAACTGCAAAATATTTTTTAAACAAACTCTGCCATTTAACCTTAATAATATCAAGAAAACAAGTAAGTTCTATGAGCAACAGTTATATTGACTGTATCTAAAAGATAGTCATGAGCTTATTCTCTAAACAGAAAAAGGTCTGGTAATCTTAGAAATGGAAAAGAGAAACCAAGTCTTTCTTCATATAAAAGCATACAGTAAGAGAACATTTAAAACTAAAAGAGGCTACAGTGTGGCATGGCGGTGGAGATTGTTCCAACCTTGGGAAAGTCACACGTGAACCCCTTTAAGTTGGGGTTGCAGGGAAATGATGATTGGTTCCTTCCTATGCTGGTTCTTTTGTGCCTCTTCCTTCCATGATTAGGAAGATTTGCAATTACATAATGAGGCAGCTCAGCCAAGCCCTTAATTTGGAAATAGGACTAGAGCATAGGATACACCTGAAGACAGACAGCCATTGCTCTGTGTTCTTGATGCTTCAATGGAAGCATCTGGTATTCTGTGTGCAGTGTGATAGGTCTATTTCCAGAGGCATAGGTAAGAACCAGATTCCTGGCACTCTGACAGAAAAGGACCTAGGAGATGCCCCTAGCATGGGTGTGGATAGGACATTGCCTGAGCCTCCTTTGGCTCAGATCCATACCCCTGGATTGGTTGGACCCTCACTAGGATCCCCAACTTAACCCTACTGACATCTAGGTTAGTAATTTGAGCTCTAGTTGGATTCCCTTGACTGACCTGTTGGCCCCTATGGCCACCCTAAGTCAGCTCCCAGATCCTGTGCCACCTAGGCTCAGACTTGACACGCTATGTCTGTTAACAACAAAATCAGGGTGCCAGACTCACAGGAGACATTTCTTACATTTAGATTACGTTCAGTTTGGGGGAAACAGAGGACAACACAGATGTCAGTTGAGGCCAATATAAAGTTTAGTAAGCAAATACTGATCATATGCGCAAAGACCTGCTACAGCGATGGAAACAGGTTTAACCATGCTCCTCCAGTGCCAGCCATGGCTTTGCCTGTCTGCATTGTATTTCTATGATATGCCAACGGAGCAGGTACTCACCAAGGATTTGCTCTGGGGATGCTTACCCAGTGGTGGTCACAATTAGTAAACTTCTAAGCTAAAGAACAGTTCCCCATCTACCACAGTCGTTAGAGCACGAGATTATTAATCTCAGGGTCGTTGGTTTGAGCCCAATGTTGGACGAGATGTTATTTTAGTTGGGTCTCGACTGGAGACAATGCTGGCACTTCCCAGGAGTGCCCCATGGTTGGGGTTCTGCTTTCTGTATCTCTGACATTAGTACTGGAGGTAGGGAGCATTTGGTGGGTCTTTTGCTCTGCTTGAAGCAGCACTGGGTGTACAAAATTGCAGTGGGTGCAAGTGTTACAGACTCTACACTTGTTTTGACATTCTCGAGCAATTGGGGCACTGGGTAGTCTTGGATTACTTTTTTCAGGTAGATTCGAAACTCAGTTCTTTTGGTGTTTACTGAATTCAACCAGAGGATTCCAAGATATCCCTCTTAGAAAGACTAGCTGGAGCTTCTCTTTAAGGCTTGTTGGTCCTACCCCTAGAGGATTCTCGCTTAGGGTCTGAGAGGATCTTCCTAGGTTCAAATTTTGGACCAGTCCTCTTCTTTTGCCAATCAAACCCTGAGGATTAAAAGTCAACCTTGGCTCCTTAGAAGGTATGACTAAACAAATGAAAATGGAAATTCGTAAGTACCCAAAGTGGTATTTTTGGTTGGTTTCTTTGGACCTTGTTTTCTGTTTTAGGCAGAGTCTTGTTCCTTTACCTTAGGCTGCTCCTAACAAAGTCAAGAATAGCTGCATTTCTAATCTTCATGCTTTCACTTCTTGTGTGCTGGAAAATAGGCATGTGTATTAATCTGGTGTTCAGGTTGGAACCCAGGCTTAGGCAAGCAATTAGTTGAGCTACAGCATCAGCTCATAACTCAAAATGTCTACCAAGTATTGCTGGTATTATTCAAAATAGCCTGAAGGACACAAATATTGGAAAATGTTGGAATTAAAAAAAAAATCAATCCAGCTGCTGTGGCACATCAGAGAGAACTGGAACAGGCCTCTGAGATGCACCAGCTAAAGACCTAGTCAGGTCTTTAGTGTATTTGACATACCCTGAGCTACATGAGAAGAAACACAAATAGCTAAAACAGGATTGTGAGACTAGCTGCAAGACATGTGGTTGGCAAATAAAAACCGCTTTGAAATTTGCCAGTAGTCCTTAAGTGCAAATCTGGTTCCAGATCACTGGCCTTTAATCATCACTAGTTTGCTTGGGTCCAACCCACAGGACCCAAAAAGTAGTCAAGAGCCTGTGACCTCTTCAGATTTGCTGGACTAGCATTTTTCAGGTCCCCTGGTGCGCAGATCTAAGAAAGGAGAGGTGCTGCCAAACCTGGCTAGGGTCTCAGCTTTGGGAATCTGCCTTGGAACTTCCATTTTTTCCATAATCTCCATAAAAAGGCAAAAGATTTTTACATTTAAGAAGACCTTGCACTTCGGATAGGAAACACTCCAAGAATCACAGTCAGCCCTCTGGCCTCTGTAGAGTCCTGACTGAGCCTGTGTCTCCCAGCTCAGTGTTTTGAAATCACAAGGTGGATTCCTGTGTAGAGAATGAATAGATGGGAGTAGGAGGAATGAGTCCTTCTAGGTTTCTGTGAGCTGGAAGGCACAGTGTGGACGTAACCGAACAAGCCTCAGATTCTGCCGAATTTTCACCACTGGGTAAACTGCCAGGTACCATGAAAGAAGAGAGGGACTCCTCTAAGGAGTTGCTTCGGGCATCTCTCCGGGGTGGGAGGCTTGATTCGAACCCTGATACCTCTGGTGGTCTGGTGTCTACACTTCGAGGCTCCCGGCGAAATCTTCAAGGTCCTGAACAGTGGCCAGTCTTCCAAGGTGGCATTCAGTCCTGCGACTGTACGTGTGGGATGCAGAGAAGGCCCTGATTTCTTCTATCCAGCCTTACAGAATCAGCTTAGCTCTTTCCTTTTTCAGTAGGGGGCTGCCCCAACTTCTCTCTCAGCATCACTTTCATGTGCTTAGCTAATAGGCAAAAGTTTGTTAGCTACTTTTAGAAGAGGCAAAAGTAGGTGTTAGCTGAAAGAAGAGGTCATTAATAAGGGAAGAACTAAATACATTTATCTCTTTTTTCCACTGCCCCCACAATCCCGGCCCCCTGGCTGGTTCCCAGGCTGACTTTGAAATCTCCTTAACCTAGCCTCCGAAGTACTGCCCATAAAGGAGTGAGTGATATGCATGTCACTTCATGTTTTTAGTAACAACCTCACAAAGGCAAATTTAGTCAATTCTGGTCTACATGGCTGATAAAACCCGGGAGAGGGTTTATTTTTGTTTTTTAAATAAAACAAGCTGTGATGGATCAGCTCCTATCAGTGCGAAAGTCTTTTACTTCCCTCGACTAGAGAGGGAGGCAGAAAACGGACTAGGAGATGGATGAGCAGGAAGGACAAAAAAGAGAGGTTGCTTGTTTGACAGTGACTGTGTTCTGAAATAATGATTGGGGAACTGGGAAGTTCCAGGGAGAATAATAATTTTAGTGAATTAACCCGGTTAATTAATGGGTGATCTTCGGTGTGAATTTCTATTTAAGAATAAGAGCCAGTTCTGTGACTTCTAACATTCTTTCAAGGTGGGAAAAAGACTGCTGTTGGACTATGATTTGGACTCCAGCAAATTGGACTGTGATTTAGGGAGCACTCTGAAAGAAAAAAAAAAAAACCAGATACTTTGAGTCCAATAACAGTGATTGTTGGGAGAACCTTCCTGGAATAAGCACACGGAAACAACTGAGAGTGGAAGAGAGATGTCAAAGGTGGACCGAAGCCAAGACAGATCCTGCAAGTCTTTGTAATTTCATTTTATACTTTAAAACCATAAGGTAGGGTGGACAAGCTAGTGTTTAAGTGCTGGCATCAGTCAGCAGGCTGGGAAGGGCAATGGGCCACTGCCTCACCTGGCTCTTTAGGCCTCTCTGGTTCAGGTAGCAAGTGAAGCTGGGCTCAGCAAACAGAGTGCAAGCAACACTTTAGTAAACAACTAAGGAAATCAATAAATTGACACCAAATAATTGTTTTGGTAAAGCTAGTTTTACTTCACTATATTCTGGGAAATGGACTGGTCACTCACTGTGCCTTTGATAACCTATGTCTGGTTAGTGACTCTCCTTTCTTTCCTTTGTCCTTCCATCTTTTTCTATTTCCTTCCACTGTCTCCTCCTTACTCCCATCCTCCTTCCTTCTGTTGCACTGAAGAGTGCAGAGTGGCTATTGGCATGGTTTGTGAAGAATTACCCCTACGAATACTACTCCAGGTGTTTGTGTTCTGGCTAGAGTTTCAGCTGGCTTTAAACCACAGAGTCATCAACCTGGAGGAGGAAGGGAGAGGAGGTCAATGGCAGTAATAGAGTCTAAGCTGGAGCCAACAGACTCTGTTCTATTTTCTTAATCGATTGTCTTCTAGACAGCATCTTGGCACACAGCTCAAGATGGACTTGATTTCTCTGCCCCTTGCTCTTTCTTTCCTTCTCCACTTCTCCTCCCATTTTCCCAGGCAGGCTTCACATCCAATACACAACCAAGGATGATCTCAACCCCTCCACCCTATAAAATGTATTAATCATTTCACTTGTTTATATTTCAAGTGTTATCCCCCTCCTGCTCTCCCCTCCCTGAGGCCCGAATTTTCCCCCTCCCCACCCAGCCACTCCCATCTAATCCCTCTAGTATCCCCCTTCTCTGGGGTACCAAGCCTCAACAGGACCAAGTGCCACCTCTCCCACTGACACCAGACAAGGTAGTTCTCTGCTACATAAGTATTTTTAGTCAGGAACCCGCCCATGTATACTCCTTTATTTGGTAGATTACTCCCTGGGAGCTCTGAGGGGTCTGGTTAATTGATACTGTTGTTCGTCCTGTGGGGTTGCCATCCCTTTCAGCTCCTTCAGACCTTCTCCTAATTTTTCCATTGGGGTCCCCACACTCAATCCAATAGTTTCTGTGAGTTTCTCCATCTGTCTTAGTCAGTTGCTGACAGAGGCTCTCAGAGGATACACAGACACACAAGGCTCCTGTCTGTAAGCACATCTTGGCATCAGCAGTAGTGTTGGGGTTTTGTGTCTGTGGGTAGAATACAGTGCTATTGTCTCTGGATGGCCTTTCCTTCAGTCTCTGCTCCATTTTTGTCCCTAAATTTCCTTTAGACAGAGACAATTTTCGGTATTTTTTTTAAATGGGTGGGTGTCCCCATCCCTCAACTGAGTCCCATGTCCATCTCCTGGATGTAGTCCCTTCAGGCTCCATCTCCCCTGTATTTCAGCTGTTGTTATGCCATTGAGTTCTGGGAACCTCTTGAATTCCTGGCATCTGGGAATTTCTAGTGCATCTCCTAGTTCCCCAAACCCCGCTGCTACTTATTCCTATTCATTCTCCTGGCCCTCTAGATGTCTCTCCTGTCTCTTCCCATACCTGACCCTGTCCTTCCTTCTTTCTTCCCCTCCCTTTCTCTCTCCCACCCTGATACCCCCTTCCTCTGCCTGCCATGATTATTTTGTTACCTCTTCTAAGTAGGTTTGAATAACGAACACTTTGGTCTCCCTTCTTGTAAAACTTCATTTTACTTTTATTTGTCACATGGGTATTCTGAGCTTTTGGGCTAAAATCCACTTATCGGTGAGTACATACCATGCAAGGCCTTTTGGATTTCGGTTACCTCACTCAAGAAAATATTTTCTAGTTCCATCCATGTGCCTACAACGTTTATGATGCGATCATTTTTTAATATCTGAGTAGTATTCCATTGTGTAAATGTACCACAGTTTCTGTAACAATTCTTCCATAGAGGGACATCTGGGTTTTTTCAGCTCATGGTTATTAAAAATTAGGGTTCAGTCAACACATTGGTGCACGTATCTTTGTTCTGTGTTGGAGCATCTTTAGAGTATATGACAACACACTGGAGCATGTGAAACCACAGTGGAGAATGTGACACCACAGTGGAGCATTGTGACACCACAGTGGAGAAATGTGACACCACAGAGGAGTAGGGTGACAGCACCGTGGAGCACTGTGACAACGAAGAGGAGCACTGTGACACCACAGAGGAGCACAATAACACCACAGTGGAGGAGTGTGACAACAGAGTAGAGCAGTGCAACATCAGAGTGAAACATGAAAAATTAACCACTGTGACCACAGTGAGAGCACAGTGGACCACTGTGGCATCAGAGTGGAGCATTGTGACAGGACAGTTGAGCACTGTGACACGACAGTGCAGCAGTGTGACAGTGAGGGGAGCACACTTACATCACTGTGGAGAACTGTGTCAGAAAGGTGGAACACTGTGACACAATAGTGTAGCAGTGTGACACCACAGTGGAGCACTGTGACAACACAGAGCAGCACAGTGACAGTAGAGTGGAGCACTGTGACATGACAGTGGAGCACTGTGATACCACAGTAGAGCACTGATAAACCACAGTGAGCACTGTGACACAACAGTGGACCACTGTGATACCACAGTGCAGCACTGTCTCCCCACAGTGAACCACAATGAAACTACAGTGGAGAAATCTGACAACACAGTGGAGCATGTGACACCACAGTGGAGCATTGTGACACCAGAGAGGAGAACTCTGATACCACAGTGGCATACTGTGACACCAAAGTGGAGCATTGTGACAACGAAGTGGAGCACTGTGACACCACAGTGGAGCACTGTGAGATCACATTAGAGCAGTGTGACAACAGCGTAGAGAAGTGGGACATCACAGTGGAGCATTGTAAAACCACAGTTGAGCACAGTGACAGAGAAACCCTAAAAAACGTGAAACATAAAAAATAACACTGTAGGAACTGAAATATGGAAAGAAAAAGTGAAAATCATCAAATATGAGAAAATCACACTGTAGACCTTGAATATGGCGATAAACCCTGAAAAACGTCGAAAATAAAAAACTCACAATGTAGGACCTGGAATATTGTGAGAAACCCTGAAAAACAGTGGAAATTTAAAAACTTACACTCTACGACCAGGTATATGGCAACAAATACTGAAAAATGTGAAAATTGATAAACTCAAATGGTAGGAACAGAAATATGACGAGAAACCCTGAAAAACGTGGAAATTTAAAAACAAACACTGTAGGACCTGGAATATGGCAAGAAACACTGAAAAAAAAACGTGGAAAATGAGAAACTCACGCTGTAGGAACTGGAATATGGGAAGAAACCCGGAAAAAGGTGGAAAATGAGACAACCACAATGTAGGACCTGGAATGTGTCTAGAAACCCAGAAAGAGGGGAAAATGAGAAAATAATAATGCAGTACCTGGAATATCGCAAGAAACCCTGAAAAACGTGAAAAATTAAAAACTTACCCTGTAGGACCTGGAATATGGCAAGAAAACGGAAATTCATTGACAATGAGAAAATCACACTGTAGGACCTGGAATATGGAGAGAAACCTTGAAAAACGTAGAAATTAAAAACTCACACTGTAGGACCTGGAATATGGCCAGAAAACTGAAGAACATGGAAAATAAAAATATAACAGTGTAGGACCAGGGACATGGCAAGAAATTATGGTGGCTCACAACCATCCGTAAAGAGATCTGGCTTCCCCTTCTGGAGTGTCTGAGGACAGCTACAGTGTACTTACATATAATAAATAAATAAATCTTTAAAAAAAAAAGAAAATGAGAAAATAACACTGCAGGACCTGGTATAAGGCTAGAAACACTGAAAAATGAGAAACTCAAACTATAGGACTTGGAATATGTTGAGAATCCTTGACAAACATGGAAAATTGAAAACTTACACTATAGGACTGGGAATATGGCAAGAAATCCTGAAAATGATGAACAATGAGAAAATCAAACTGTAGAAGCTGGAATATGGCAAGAAACCCTGAAACACGTGGAAAATTAAAAACTCACACTGTAGGTCCTGGAATATGGTGAGAAACTCTAAAAAACATGGAAAATGGAAATTAAAACTGTAGGAACTGGGATATGGTGAAAAACTCTGAAAAAAGTGGAAAATTAAAAATTAAACCTGTAGGACATGGAATATGGCGAGAAACCCTGAAGAACGTGGAAAATCAGAAAATGTCACTGTAGGACATGGAATATAGTAAGAAAACCTTTAAAAAGTGGGAAAAAAAACTAACAGTGTAGGACCTAAAATATGAGAAGAAAACTTCAAAATCCTGAAAAATGAGAAAATCTAACTGTAGCACGTGGAATATGGCAGGAAAACCTGAAAAAAATTGAAAATAAAAAACTCACACCCAATAACCTGCAAATTATGAAAAATGAGAAAATCACACTGTAGGACCTGGAATATGGAGAGAAACACTTAAAGACTTGGAAAATAAGAAACCCAAACTGTAGGATCTGGAATATGCTGAGAAACTCTGAAAAACGTGGAAAATTAAAAACTCACACGGTTGGATCTGGAATATGTTGAGAAAACCTGAAAAAGGTGGAAAATAAGAAACTCACTCTGTAGGACCTGGAATATAGCAAGAAACCCAGAAAAAGATGGAAAATGAGAACATAACACTGCAGGACCTGGTATAAGGCTAGAAACACCGAAAAATGAGAAACTCAAACAATAGGACTTGGAATATGTCGAGAAACCTTGACAAACATGGGAAATTGAAAACTTATAGTATAGGACTGGGAATATGGCAAGAAAACCTGAAAAATCACAGAAAATGAGAAAATCACACTTTAGAATCTGGAATATGGCAAGAAACCCTGAAACACGTGGAAAATTAAAAACTCACACTCTAGGACCTGGAATATGGTGAGAAGAACTGAAAAATGTGAAAAATGAGAAACTCAAACTATAAGAACTGGAATATGGAAAGAAAACCTTAAAATTGTGGAAAATGAGAGAATCACACTGTAGGACCTGGAATATGGTGAGAAATCCTGAAAAACGTGGAAAATTAAAAACTCACCCTCTAGGACCTGGAATATGGCAAGATTCCCTATAAAACGTGGAAAAGGAGAAACTCAAACTGGAGGACCTGGAATGTGGCAAGAAACCCTGAAAGAGGTGGAAAATGACAAAATCAAACTGCAGGACTTGGAATATGGCGAGAAACCCAGAAAGAGGTGGAAAATGACAAAATCACACTGCAGGACTTAGAATATGGGAGAAAACCTGAAAAAATCGGATAATTAAAAAACCTAAAAATAATGAAAAATGAGAAAATAAAACTGCAGTACCTAGAATATGGCAAGAACCCCTGAACAATGTGAACAATAAGAAATTCAAATGGTAGGATATGGAATATGGCAAGAAACACAGAAAACCGTGGAAAATTAAAAATTCACAATGAAGGACCTGGGATATGGCGAGAAAACCTGAAAATCATGAAAAATGAAAAAATCTCACTGTAGGACCTAGAATATGGAAAGAAACACTAAAAAACGTGGAAAATAAGAAATTCAAACTGCAGGACCTGGAATATGGCAAGAAACCCTGGAAAACGTGGAAAATTAAAAACAAACATTGTAGGAACAGAAATATGGAGAGAAAACCTGAAAAACGTGGAAAATGAGAAACTCACATTGTAGGACATAGTTTATGGCAAGAAAACCTGAAAAAGTTGGACAATTAAAAACTCACACTCTAGGATCTGGAATATGGCAAGAAAACCTGAAAATCATGAAAAATGAGAAAATCACACTGTAGGATATGGAATATGGCAAGAAACAATGAAAAACATGGAAAATGAGAAATTCAAACTGCAGAACCTGGAATATGCTGAAAAGACCTGAAAAAGGTGGAAAATGAGGAACTCAAACTGCAGGACCTATAATATGGCAAAAACTCTGAAAAACGTTCAAAATGAAAAACTCACACTATAAGACCTGGAATATGAAAAGAAACCATGAAAAACATGGAAAATAAAAAACTCACACTGTAGGATCTGGAATATGGGAAGAAAACTGAAAATCATGAAAAATGAGAAAATCATACTGTAGGATCTGGAATAGGAAGAAAACCATGAAAAACGTGGAAAATTAAAAACTCGCACTGTAGGATATGGAATACGGCAGGAAACCCTGAAAAAGTTGGAAATTTAAAAACTCACACTCTAGGACTTGGAATATGACAAGAAACTCTGAAAAATGTGAAAAATTAAAATCAAACAGTAAAAGACCTGGAATATGGCGAGAAACCCTGAAAAACGTGGAAAATGAGAAACTCACACTCTAGGACATGGAAAATGGAGAGAAACCCAGAAAAAGTTGGAAAATGAGAAAATCACACTGATGGCCTGGAATGTGTCTAGAAACCCAGAAAGAGGGGGGAAAAATGAGAAATCATACTGAAGTACCTAGAATACAGCGAGAAACCCGAAAAATATGGAAAATTAAAAACTTACCCTGTAGAACCAGGAATAGGGCAAGAAAACCTGAAAATCGTTGAAAGGGAAAAATCACACTGTAGGACCTGGAATATGGCGAGTAACTATAAAAACGTGGATAATTAAAAAATCACACAGAAGGCCTCGAATATGGCAAGAAATCCTGAAAAATGTGGAAAATGAGAAAATCACAGTGTAGGACCTGGAATATGGTGAGAAAACTTGAATAAGTCGAAAAATGGGAAAATCACACTGTAGAACCTGGAAAATGTTGAGAAACCCTGAAGAAGTCGAATAATGAGGAAATCATATCTAGTACCTGGAATATGGTGAGAAACCCTGTATAGTCGAATAATGAGAAAATCACACTGTAGGACCTGGAATATGGTGAGAAACCCTGAAAAACTCGAAAAATTAGAAAATCACACTGTAGTACTTGGAATATGGCGAGAAACCCTGAAAAACATGGATAATTAAAAACTCACACTGAAGAACTGGAATATGGCGAGAAATCCTGAAAAATGTTGAAAATGAGAAAATCACACTGTAGGACATGGAATATGGTGATAAACCTTGAAAGAGTGGAAAAATGAGAAAATCACACTGTAGGACCTGAAATATGGTGACAATCCATGAAAGGATCGAAAAAAGAGAAAATCATACTGTAATACCTAGAATATGGTGATATAAACACTGAAAAATATCGATTATGGCGAGAAACCATGAAAAAAGTGGAAAATTAAAAATTCACACTGTATTACCCATAATATGGCGAGAAATACTGAAAAAACGTGAAAACTTAAAAATTCACAATGAAGGACCTGGAATACAGCAAGAAAACCTGAAAAAGGTGGAAATGAGAAAATCACACTGTAAGACCCAGATTATGACGAAAAAACCTGAAAAACATGGAAAATTAAAAATTCACACTGAGGGACCCCGAATATGGCGAGATAACCTGAAAAACGAGAAAAATTAAAAACTCACACTGAAAGACCCAGAATATAACTAGAAAACCTGAAAAACGAGGAAAATTAAAAACTCAACTGAAGGACCCAGAATATGGCGAGAAAAGCCGAAAAAAGTAGAAAATTAAAAATTCTCACTGAAGGACCCGGAATATGGCGAGAAAACCTGAAAAAGGTTGAAAATGAGAATAATCACACTGTAGAACCCAGATTACGAAAAAACTTGAAAAACTTCGAAAATGAGAATATCACACTGTAGGACCCAAAATTACGAATAAACTTGAAAAACGTGGAAAATGAGAAAATCACACTGCAGGACCCAGAATATGCCGAGAAACCCTGAAAAACGTGAAAATTAAAAATTCACACTGTCAGACAGAGAATATAGGAGAAAACATGAAAACAGAGGAAAATTAAAAATTCACACTGTATTACCCAGAATATGGCGAGAAATACAGAAAAACGTGGAAACTTAAAAATTCAAACTGAAGGACCTGGAATATGGCAAGGAAACCTGAAAAACGTGGAAATGAGAAAATTACACTGTAGGGCACAGAATATGGTGAAAAATACTGAAATTCGTGGAAAAATTAAAAATTCACACTAAAGAACCTGGAAAATGGCCAGAAAACCTGAAAAACGTGGAAATGAGAACATCACACTGTAGGACCCTGAATATTACGAAAAAACCTGAAAAACTTGGAATATTATAAATTCACAGTAAAGGACCCGGAATATGGCGAGAAAACCAGAAAAACGAGGAAAATTAAAAACTCACACTGAAGTACCCAGAATATGGCGAGAAAACCTGAAAAACGTGGAAAATGAGAAAATCAAACTGTAGGACCCAGAATTACAAAAAACTTGAAAAAGTTGGAAAATGATAAAATCACACTGCAGGATACAGAATATGCCGAGAATCCGTGAAAACGTGAAAATTAAAAATTCACACTGTTGGACACAGACTATGGCGAGAAACCATGAAAAAAGTGGAAAATTAAAAATTCACACTGAAGGACCTGGAAGATGGCAAGAAATCCTGGAAAAAGTGGAAATGAGAAAATCACACTGTAGGACCCAGAATATGACGAAAAAACCCTGGAAAACGTGGAAAATTAAAAATTCACACTGAAGGACCCAGAATAAGGCCAGAAAACCTGAAAAACGAGGAAAATTCAAAACT
This sequence comes from Mus caroli, assembly GCF_978045245.1. Classification (NCBI taxonomy): domain Eukaryota; kingdom Metazoa; phylum Chordata; class Mammalia; order Rodentia; family Muridae; genus Mus; species Mus caroli. The sequence continues at coordinate 50,601 of NW_028227693.1, read as the reverse complement.
CATACTGTAGGACCCAGAATATGGCGAGAAAACCTGAAAAGGGTGGAAAATGAGAAAATCACACTTTAGGACACAGAAATGAGAAAAAAAATTTAAAAAAGTGGAAAATGAGAAAATCACAGTGTAGGACACATAATATGCCTAGAAACCCTGAAAAACGTGGAGAATTAAAAATACACTCTATAGGACCCAGAATATGGCGAGAAACCCTGAAAAATTAGAAATTACAATCTCACACTGAAGGACCCGAAATATGGCAAGAAAACCTGAAAAAGTTGGAAAATGAGAATAATCACACTGTAGATCCCAGAATTGCTATAAAACTTGAAAAACGACGAAAATGAGAATATCAAACTGCAAAACTCAGAATATGCAGAGAAACCCTGAAAACGTGGAAAATTAAAAATACACACTGTAGTACCCAGAATATGGTGAGAAACCCTGAAAGAGTCGAAATTAAAAACTCACACTGAAGGACCCAGAATATGGGCTACAAAACCTTAAAAAGGTGGAATATGAGAAAATCAGACTGTAGGACCCAGAATTACGAACAAACTTGAAAAACATGGAAAATGAGAAATTCACACTGCAGGACCCAGAATTTTCGGAGAAACTCTGAAAAACGTGAAAAATTAAAAATTCAAACTGTCAGATCCAGATTATGGCGAGAAACCATGAAAAAACTGGAAAATTAAAAATTCACAATGTATTACCCAGAATATGGCGAGAAATACTGAAAAACGTGGAAAATTAAAAATGCACACTGAAGGACCCAGAATATGGCAAAAAACCTTAGAAACATGGAAAATTAATATTCACACTATAGGACCCAGAATATGGCGAGAAATACTGAAAAACGTGGAAAATTAAAAATTCACACTGTAGGACCAGATATGGCAAGAAACCTTGAAAAACATGGAAAATTAAAAATTCACACTGTAGGACCCAGAATATGCCAAGAATACCTGGAAAAGGTGGAAAATGAGAAAATCACACTGTAGGACCCAGAATATGGCGAGAAACACTGAAAAATGTGGAAAATGAGAAATTCACACTGTAGGACCCAGAATATTACGAGAAACCCTGAAATAAGTAGATAATTAAAAACCCACACTGAAGGACCCTATGAGGAGATAACCTGAAAAAGGTGGAAAATGAGAAAATCACACTGTAAGACCCAGAATATGAAGAAAAAACTTGAGAAAAGCAGAAAGTTAAAAATTCACACTGAAGGACCTCGAATATGGCGAGAAAACCTGATAAACGAGGAAAATTAAAAACTCACACTGAGGCCAGCATGGTGGCCTACGCCTTTAATCCCAGCACTTGAGAGGCAGAGGCAGGCGGATCTCTGAGTTCGAGGCTGGCCTGGTCTACAGAGTGAGTTCCGGGACAGCTGGGCTACACAGAGAAACCCTGTCTCAAAAACAAAAAAAAAAAAAAAAAAAAAAAAAAAAAAAAAAAAAAAAACCAACTCACACTGAAGTACCCAGAATATGGCAAGAAATCCTGAAAAAGGTGGAAAATGAGAAAATCACACTGCAGGACCCAGAATATGCTGAGAAACCCTGAAAAACGTGGAAATTAAAAATTCACACTGTCGGACCCAGATTATGGCAAGAAACCCTGAAAAAAGTAGAATATTAAAAACTCACACTGAAGGACCCCAAATATGACGAGAAAACCTGAAAAAGGTGGAAAGTGAGAAAATCACACTGTAGGACCCTGAATTAGGAAAAAACTTGAAAAAAGTAGAACAAGTGAAAATCACACTGCATCACCCAGAATATTCCGAGAAACCGTGGAAAAACCTGAAAATTAAAAAAATCACACTATCGGGTACAGAATATGGACAGAAACCATGAAAAAAGTGGAAACTTAAAAATTCACACTGTATTACCCAGAATATGGCGAGAAATACTGAAAAACGTGGAAAATTAAAAATTCACATTGAAGGACCTGGAATATTGCAAGAAAACCTGAAAAACGCGGAAATGAGAAAATCACTCTCTGGACCCAGAATATGACAGAAAAACCTGAAAAATGTGGAAAATTAAAAATTCACACTGAGCCCAGCGAGGTGGAGCACACCTTTAATCAGCACTAGGGAGGCAGAGGCAGGCGGATTTCTGAGTTCGAGGACAGCCTGGTCTACAAAGTGAGTGCCAGGACAGTCAGGGCGACACAGAAAAAACCCTGTCTGGAAAAAACCAAAAAAAAAAAAAAAAATTCACACTGAAGGACCCAGAATATGACTAGAAAACCTGAAAAAAGAGGAAAATTAAAAACTCACACTGAAGGACCCAGAATATGGCGAGAAAACCTGAAAAAAGTAGAAAATTAAAAATTCTCACTGAAGGACCCAGAATAATGCGAGAAAACCTGAAAAAGGTTGAAAATGAGAATAATCACACAGTAGAACCCAGATTACAAAAAAACTTGAAAAACTTCGAAAATGAGAAAATCACACTGTAGGACCCAGAATAGGCCGAGAAACTCTGAAACGTGGAAAATTAAAAATACACGGCTGTGGGACCCCAGAATATGGCGAGAAAAGCCGAAAAAAGTAGAAAATTACAAACTCACACTGAAGGACCCCAAATATGCCGAGAAACCCTGAAAAACGTGAAAATTAAAAATTCACACTGTCAGACAGAGAATATAGGAGAAAACATGAAAACAGAGGAAAATTAAAAATTCACACTGTATTACCCAGAATATGGCGAGAAATACAGAAAAACGTGGAAACTTAAAAATTCAAACTGAAGGACCTGGAATATGGCAAGAAAACCTGAAAAACGTGGAAATGAGAAAATCACACTGTAGGACCCAGAATATGGTGAAAAATACTGAAATTCGTGGAAAAATTAAAAATTCACACTGAAGGACCTGGAAAATGGCAAGAAAACCTGAAAAACGTGGAAATGAGAAAATCACACTGTAGGACCCTGAATATGACGAAAAAACCTGAAAACATTGGAAAATTATAAATTCACATTAAAGGACCAGGAATATGGCAAGAAAACCTGAAAAACGAGGAAAAT